>NW_014575388.1:0-85621 GCF_000527765.1 Bipolaris victoriae FI3
ATTGATCTTGAGTCGGATCCGACTAAGGACGGGTATTTATTGAGACACCTCCTGTAGCTAGCTCTGTAGACTTTTGATATCCTTTCGTACAAGGCCTATAGGTGTCTATTTGAATCAAGGCTCTTTTGATGTCCCACGCACTCCCATATGCCTCTGAGTGACACTACCGCCGATACTGATCCGAGTAGTCTTGCCTGCGCCGTTACAATGACCAGCCTAAGCTCGATCACGTATCGTGCCACAATAACTACCTTACGGCGCTCTTTACACTATCTCACTCGCCCTAACCTAGATCGAGCCTAGAGAAGTATCAGCACCTAACCCTATGTAATAGCACGCTTTCTTATTTTATTCTATTAGAGTTTTCTTCTTATCTAGTTTTAATATATTAGTTATAGTTAAAGGTCTAAAATAGCTAGGTCTGCTTAAGATATATATAAGCTCTTTCTATAGTTAAAGGAATAGTTATTTTATGTGTTTAATAGATATATATTTAATAAAAAAAGTGTGAGGTGTTTCGCAGATAGGCACAATATATATCAGATGAGTAGATTAAGACGAATCCTTGGGGGGGGTACCCGAGGGTTCTAGTAGGACTATATACTCTATCTCTGTGGCTATCGCGCCTCCGGCCCGAGTAGTCTCCGACGGGTCCCCGAGGGCTAGCCTTTACTGTCTAGAGTATCGTGACAAAAAGCTATAGAAAGGATTTTATATATAATAGTCTCTATCTTTATTAAGAGACAGTGCTATAAGTTTGATTAGGGCGCCTAACAGATGCTTGGGGGCGGGACCGAGACCGAGCTTTCGGTGATCGCATCACTTCATGCGGCAGGATCTCACCGCTAAAAAACACAGATATACGATCAAATCGTATATATGGGCGTTAGAAGAAGGCCTACTTGATAGCTACGAAACGGGCGAGTACTATATGTAGGATAACGCACCAATCCATACTTCAGATATTTCTATGGATTGGTTGCGGCTTCACGACGTTCGGGTGGTTGAATGGCCACCGTGCTCGCCCGATCTCAACTCTATCGAGCACATGTGGTGGGCGCTCAAAAAAACTCAATGAGCTTTACCCCGAGTTTGACGATATGGGCGATACGATAGAGGAGTGGGAGAGCTTCAAAAATGGATTGCGAGAGGCGTGGGCTGCCATACCTGATTCTTTGATTACTCAGCTTCTCTATACTGTATCTCACCGCCTCAACGCTATAATTAAAGCTGATGGGTATCAAACAAAATATTGACATAGCTTTGATTGGTTTGCAACAACAATTATTGAATTCTATTGTGTTTTGGTTGACATACTCCAAATTCAAATCAGCTTCGAAAGTGGTGATCGTGGCCCAAGCGACGAGCGCGACGAGACTTTTGACGAGTGACTGTATCTAGAGTATCCAGCTTACAGAAAGACAACAAGTCCAATCAAATTCACTATTTCTTTTAACCCTAACTCCAACCCTATTTTGGGGCACACAAAGCCGTGCATGGAAAACCTCCCTGGGGCGAAGTAAAGTCTTTGATGCATATTTCATAAGAATAGCAGTCACATTCACCTCAACACTAGTAGAATCAACATGTAAGTAATAAGAACAACTCAATATTTCTGGAGAACGAGCTTTACATACTCCGGTAGATGATTCAGGTAAAGCACTAGCCTCTATAGCTTGGAATATAGCTACACTTAATAGATATTGGTAGAATCGCATCTCGTCGTCAGATGGATAAGGTAAAACAGCCTTGAGATGCTTAGAAAAGAATATCCATCGATCTTTTTCGACAACAATCCTGTATTTATAGCCTTTTGTTTATTATTCGCAAAGGTAAGATGGGGCTTAATTCTTAAACATTAGATGTACTTTAATTGCGCTATTTTCTCACCTTGACTAACTAGGTTTAAGATTTTAAGATAGATGTCGCGGCACATACTATAGTCTCCGGCAAAAGTAGTGTACACTGTCAAAGCTTCTGCTAGGGGGAGGGTAGTGCCAAAGATTGCCAATCAACTAAACCAACTTGGAATGAGATGGAAGCTCAAGGCCTCATAGTTAATGAAGAAAATCCGAGAATCACAAGTTATAATACAAACTACTATAGATCAGCGTGCAAAACTGATCTGTTATGCCGCTTTAGTCTATCACAATCTCCAGCACTTAACCCAACCCCCCCCCCTGGCAGAAACTTTGACAGTGAACACTACTTTTGCCGGAGACCACAGTATAAAGGTAATTAGCTGGGCTATTACAATCTTTATTGAGGTTTATCTATGCGTGATAAAAGAAAACTCTATATTACGAAAATAACCAATTAGGTCACAAGAAGTATGCACTTCTCTACAGTCCTTGCGATCTAATCGGCCATTTTCATTACATAGGGTTTTTCGTCACATGGGGATAGACCTTAGCGTTCCTATCTCGATTCGCTGCGGTCCTATCTCGTGTTAAAAGTCACACGAAGGATTCTCTCTTTAATAGGATACGAGAACACTAGAGGCCCAGAGACATTCTATTGCATAGAGTTCATGCCGTACTACATCTGTGTGCACAAGAGAAGCAAGAGCATTCGCTATCAGTGGGCTTCAGGGATCCAGGATGGCCAGCCGGCTAGACTTCGCCAGGGGCTGGGAGGGGGCAGCATGAGTCACTCCCAACCGATGTCGCCGAATATCCAATCAAGGCATCTCGATGCAAGCAAGGGCTTGATCCTTTGTTACACTCTTATGCGCTTGCAGCTTCCGCTTCGCGCATGTGGCTTTACGATCACTCTAGTAGTGAATTGAACCGGTCTTCCGCGAGCTGTTTATTGCTTAACAAGCGGAAATATTGACCGCTATGTAACTGTGCTGTTTGCCAACATTTCTGTTAAATTTCCCGTTCTGGGTTACCGATATCCGTTGGTTTTTCCGATTTCAGTCACGGTAACCTAGGAGCCTGGTTTCCGTCTTTAGGCATATCAGTTTCAATGAACCTTTTGAGCCCACAATTGAAGACCCATTAAATCTGACATCAGTTTACTGCAACGCTGAAGTGATCCCTAATCTGCCTACTTGGGGCAATCCTACTCCGCTTGTACATCCAAAATGCAGTGGTGATTCAAGGGCTTACCTTGCTGTTTCTGCTAGTACAAACTTATTGATGTTCATGGCAGCTTGTCCACCGCCAAAAGATATTTAGGCATGGCTAATACCACGAGTATCTTATCCTACGGAGGTAGGCCTAGTTAAGAATGGAGATGAGTTATAGTCCGCCTTGTTGTCACTTAGCCCTAGTTCTATCTGTATATTTTTGCACCGATTCAGCTCTTTGATTCAAAACCATCGTTCAAGCTTCCTGAACCATTGTTCATAAGCTGCATGCCAACCAAAGATGCAACATATAACCCTGCCTCAGCGTCTTCGACTGTGCCAACAAGCTCCTCACTGCTAACTCGGCAACTTGCAAGGAGTGTGAGGCTTCCCCAGCGCTCTTGAACAGCCGATTCAATAAGGACTCGACCTCTAGCTTGATCGCACAAATCAGTAGGAAGCACATGTGCTTGCATCATTGAGACTAGAGGAAAATAGCTTGGGAAACAGAAATGGCGTAGTTGACTCCTCTCAGGTCTCCATCATCTTGAGGCTACCTAGCTGGTCGATAATTGTCTTGGCATCACTTTTGATGCCGTTTCTATGTGTGATCATTTTTAGGAGAATGGTGCAAGTGCTAGATGTTATGCTCATCGAGATCTGCAACCCATCGCGTCTCTTTGTCGAAATTGTTTCGTTCCTCGCCCTTCAAGTCGCCTAGCCCAACTTCTCGCAAATCTTTGAGTATCTTGACAGCCTTACCGAAACTCTCTTTCGGTGTGTAGTCCTCATCAGTCAAGACACCTTGTAACTCTTTCCAAAATTCCTGACTCTTGTTGAAAGACCCTGCTTCTTCGTTGTGTTGCTATATCTCCTCTGCTGAAAAATGGTACGGACATGTTTCGTTAGTACCAAAGTGATCCCATTCACTGCAACAATAGTCAGTTAAGGAGCTCAAAGGCAAACAGATCAACACACCTCTCAACCCGGATCAAACATTCTTCAAAGGGAAAGAGACAGTTGTCCAAGGTAGAGCCAACAAAAGCTTCTAATTGCTTGAGGGACTGACCATGGGGATGTCGCATGACCTTGTACATCAGAGGGTTCTTTTCTGCCGTACATGTTTCATACGTGTGAACTAAGACTGACTGAGATACTTGGTATCTGAGCTTCTCTTTCGTAGCATTGTCGAGTGCTTTGAAGTTTTCAGGAAGTTTCATCAACATATCAATCCCATAGTCTAGAAGCAACGGAGGATTGGCTCCGATAAACACCGGGGCCGTCCATGCTCCCTGCCATTCGATGATGCATGATATCCGGGCTTCCTCGTCGACATAAATGTTACCAGCATGGAAGTCTGGGTGCCAAAGTCTGGGAGAGGCGAGCTCTGGGTCCTTGGGAGTGATATACGGAATTGCAGCTAGAAATTTTTCCAAAAGGGCTTTGTGAGCCTCTGAGACTTCTGATGTGGACTCGTGTACTGCCATGGAGTTTTGTTCGGCTCCTGTGGGTCCGTATGGGCATTGATCCATTCGATCTCACGGCGAGCGACAGACTTTAGGTATTCCTCAGAAGATGTCCCTATAATTGTTATAAGTCTATATTCGAAGTTCAGAGATATCTAGAAACTTACAGGGGCCATGATGTGGCATTTCACTGCGTTGTTTCTCCCAGAACTCTCTTCGAGTGATGGGTCCAATGCAATAAGTTGATTCGACGTGAATGATGACATCTTGCGGACCACTAGTAACAACAGCCGGCTCGCATCCTGCAATGCCAGTATCTTTAAAATACAATCATCCTAATCTGACATTATGTAAGTTGAACCGGCCGCAAATTCTCTGTTGGAGCAAGCTAAATCTTACTTTTTAAAGGAGACTGAGAGTAGCTTCCTTTCAACGTCTACAAACTCACGAACAATATCACATTTCCTCCGCAATGAAAGACCCTGCCAAGTTTCGTGAAGTTGGGAGCCCCTCGCTTGTTCCATAATAATATATTCTGCTTGGACAGGATTTTGGTCGGTAGCACTCCAAGCGAGAACTCATGGGACGGGTATGTTCAAAACGGTCCGGGCAAACTCCATAGTTGCCACCTCCGAGGCCGTGGTAAGTATTCGTGGGCCAGCGTTAGGGTGTGGGACTTTTGCGATGATCTTCTGGCCGTCTTCCATCTCAAGGCGATATGCCTTGTTGTAGTTGCCTTCGCCGATCTTCTCAAAAGATATACATTTGTTTGCACCAACGGCTTAGCAAGCCGCTTGCTGAAGACTAGACACATCAAAACGTCGGTATCGCGCTTCCAATTGCTCACGCTCATTCCATAGCCATCGTCCACTCGTGTAGCAGAACAAGGGATTCATGTCGATTTGAGGATATAAGGGCATTGCGCGGCTACCCTCCAAAGTATGTAGTAATCGACAGTAGTGCCGTTTTGCAATATTTGACACGCTTCGACCAAGGGCCATGGCTAGAAACCGGCAAGGAAGCTGTGATGCAAATAAGAAGACTAAGCTGATAAGGCGTTGAAACGCGCCACCAAGCCTGCAGCCTCTGTGGACTTTCTTATTGGATCACTAGCGCACTCTGACAAATCAGAGTTATAAGTACGTAGTTCACAGTTCTTCTAGATAAGCGGGGAAGTGAGAACAGCACTATATAGAAGAAAGCTAACGAGCCTGAGATTAAATACTATAGCTAAGCCTTAGGTATCCCTCAATTGCTCTGATAGCGAATAAAGCTGGGCATAAGCGTCCTAGAGGCCAATACTTCGTAGCGCAAGTAAATGTAGTTTCTCATGAAAATAATGTTTAAACACACGCTTTTCTTATAGACTAGAGATTACCAAAAAAAAGAACTAAGCTTTTCAGTAGGAAATCTGACGGGCGACCTCTATTAGGTAAAACAGCAACTAAAAAACAGAGAAAAAATGAGGGCGAAAAAATAAAAAGATAGAAACTCTCCAGCGGGGAATTGAACCCCGGTCTCCCGCGAATTGTCAATTGCTTGACAAGCGGAAATACTGACCACTATACTACTGAAGAAGAGGATCTGAAACATTGCTGGATGTTCTGATTGATGGAAAAATGTATCATTTATTGTAATATATTGACGGATTAAGATTGCTGACAGTGAGATTGGGGCGCGGTATTCCACCTTGGCCATCTCAGTAGGGCAGATAAGCGAAGTCGCGCTAGCTGAGCGCCAAGCATGATTTGTAGTTCAACATCACGAACAACTCCACCGTTCTTTCATAATGCGTACGGAACTGTGAAAAGGAACCAGGGAGATTTTGATTCGCTCTCTGTAGTATTACTATTATCAAGTGTTGTTTCTATGAGCGGCATGGCCCTGTCCGAGGCCCAATTCGATTCTCATATTATTTATGTTCGGCGCTCAAGCAGCAGTCAGAGTGCCTTGCCTGGAACCAACTTGTTGGCAAGATATCGGAATAGGACCATTGCAGCCAACATCGGTCATACCGGTCAAAGTAACGCTAATCGCAGTCAGTATTAGAATGCTAGAAGAAGAAACCGGCATACCTGTCTGAGACTTTGTGGGTGACAGTGATGGCGTAGATGTTGTAACCCGGGCGAGTGGTGATCTGGAAAGAATATGTAGGGTCGGCACATGTGTAAAGGTTGGATGGGACTGATGGATCTGGGAAGCTGTCTGCATTGCAGCTGACAGAACCGGATGGAGTGGTCAGGGTGAGGCCAACGTGAGTGATGGCATCCCAGTTGTCGTTGCCATTGCTGTCTTTACGGACGAACACAGCATTGTTGATGGTGATTTGCTCTTCAGATGCACGGCTTTCCACTGGGGCACCTGCAGCTACGGCGACAATGCCAAAGGCAAGACCAGCCAAGACTTGGGAACGCATTTTGGCTTTAATAAAGAGTGAGTTGGACGTATAGAAGGACTAAAGGGTTTTGAACGAGTGTTGGAATGATACCGACAAAGCAAGCTATGAACATGAAGTGTGACCATGTACTCAACAGCAATGCTTTGATTCTTATACCTCTCTTCTAGTACCCTTAAATTGATAATGACCCGACGCCTGTGCTGGCCACTCTCAGAGCGAGCGCTCGAAATACGAAGGACCTTGTTTTAAATGAGGCATTAATGGCCCGTGCATCCACTCTACAAAGCTCGCTGCCCGCACATGCAGACAGCAAAACAACTATATAGAATACTGACAGGATCTACTAGAAGAGTTTGAGCTGTTTGAATCATCACACTTCAGCCTCCTGGTCGATTTTCTAACTGAGAGCGATGATCTTGAGATAGAAATGTAGTGTTTCGGTCAAATTTTGGCGCACGGACTGCGAGATTTCCTCATTAAAACCAAAACAAGATCCTTCGTACAAGATCAAGACGAGCACCGTTAAACTTTGCCTATGATAGATGACAGAAATGGGTACCGTGGCAGACAAGAGGCGGCTTCGTTTTCGAAGTTTATAACGCGTACCTCAGAAGTTGACTTCTAAGTTGGGACCTGCTATGGAAACGGGTTGAATGCCAGTTGCTTGACAAAGGGGTATTGAGGCTGTACACAGTCGGAAAACGTGGCGGTGTAATGTGTAAAAGCACAGGTGGCCGCGCGTTCTCCTGAACTAGTGAACGGCGGATTATTGTCAGCGTTTCATACCCCCGCTTCCAATCGAAGTTGCTAGCGGTAAAGCCTCACACGTGATCTGATGCAGAAAGGCCCACGTGAAACGTCACGTGACATCACCCACCCTTTCGTATTCGGGTTACCCATCTAACAGGCTATCAAGCCAAGCTAGTACTACGCAGTAGTATCAGCAACGACGATGAGGAAACTGGATGGCGTGAATTTAGCCGAGAGTGACTGGTTAGCTCAACCTGAACCTATGAAGCGGAAACATTTCGCTATCAATATGGATAAGAGGTCTCAAAGGTTCGTTACAGCCCTTCATGATCTAATGTATATTCAGAGCGCTAACCATACCTGTGGACTGGCAGCTTCAGGATGCAGAGTCACTGAGATCTTGCATCCATCTTCACATAAAATGATGTGATTTTTGAGAACTTTCAGACACAAAGATGTGAAATGACAGAGTTATGCTGAATTGCATTTTCAATGCCTCGATGTAATGCAGGCTATCTTGCCTTACGATCTTGCTTAGTTGCGGTTACGCGTGTTAAAATAAGTCGGTGGGCGTGCTTCTCAATGCGGTTGTTCAACCGAAGAGTTAGCACGTAGGCGAATAGTGGTTCATTATCGAGATATATTTATCAAAGTTGCAAGCCGGCCTTTAGGCTGTTAGTTTATAGCAAGTTCTTGTTCGAGGATCCCTCTGGCTTATCCCTTTTCAAATCTCTAAGAGCTTTCAAAACACTCCTGCGCTTACCATCGTAGCCAACCTTTTCCATCCACTCTTTAAGGCTGCGAATCCGTCTAGGATGAATTCGATCCAAAAGTTCCATGTCCCTAGTTGCTCCAATACCTTCGCTCCAGTACTGCCACCAAGCTGCAAAGTTCTGCCTCCACGTCATCGATGATTCGTCACGGACGACGTCTAGTCCCGCAGCCCAATTAGCCCAAGCATTGGGATATGGCTCAGCAGCAGGGAGATAATCTTCGAGTGGAACGTAAACATGTGCGGCTTTCTTTCCCGTGACTTGTGTAAATGTCTCAACAATCTGGGCGAAGCTGATTTGCTGCGTCGCAACTTCCAAATCCAAACCCGCAGACTCTGAAGGATTGTCAAACATCCACAGACTGTAGAAACCCACATCAGCGAGGGCGATTAGTGGAATTTTACCATTCTCTGTGAATAAAAGTCAGCCATACTCTCATTAAGAGATATGAGGAGCAATGAAGCAAGACTCACGAGCTGGATTCGCCCAAACAAACGAGCCATCGGCTTGTTCCTTTGGAACGAACATCCCATCAAACAACATATCCATGTACGGTCCCGTAGTCAACAAAGACGTTTTCATAGTCTCTTGTCCATGGCTAAGAATTAGGTCGCCAACCCGACCTTTTGCATCATTGTGGCCCCAATGATACTTCTCGTCCCAGCCAGCTTTCTTGACCGCATAGTCCGTGTTTGCCCAGACAAAATGTTTCACGCCGTGATGCCTCGCGATCTCGTATGCCCTAATTCCATAGAACAGCTCGCTCTTTTCTCCGAGAGTAAAACCATCCGTGTTCACCCAAGCGCCATATACGCCAGTGAAGGCTTGATGAAGGTCTTTTTGCTGATCCTGACTTCCTTCCATAAGAGTGACATTCGGCAAAGCGGCGAGCTCCCTAGCTCGCGTGGATTCGGCACTTCGAGTTAGAACTCTGACACTATATCGATTGCTATTTGAAAGCGCTGATCGTAACGTCAGTGCATATACCAACACTTGTGAACAAAGACTGACCTTTGACGACGGGCACCCCCTGCGCGCCTGTTCCACCAATCACCAGAATAAGTTTAGAGTTCGCCATTGGATTGCACGTTAGTTTTTAGTGTGTATCTCTCTCGAGTTACTCAAGTTGTCCTTTTTCATACTCAGATGATACTAAAGTCAAATACATTCCAAGTTGACCGGGTATTATATGCAGAACCCCAGCCAATCCGTGAATTCGTCCGGATCAGCTTCTTCTCTAAAGGAAACAAGCAGAGACTTCCCTCGATGTGATTTCAAATGCTACACATTACGCAGCATCCAAGATCAGAGCCGAGAGGATTATTGATCCATCCTTCGACTCTGGGTGTTCTGGCTGGGAATATGGAGGGGAAGCGCCAATTATTCAAGGGGAGGAGATTAGTGGCCTATCACAAAAGCAATGGGAGAAAGGCCGACTACCGCGGTTCTCCGAGCTGATGGTCGGCGCAAAGATCAGTAATCCTAATTGATCAAACCGAGCTGACAAACTCACACTGCTTTCGCACCACTACTCAAATTATCCTCGCTGCTGATTGGTTCAATTTACTGATTGCGAAACGGACGAAGCGATCCTCCATTCAGTTATTCGAAAGAGAAACTTTCTGTTACGCGTCTTCGCATGCTTACCAAGACGTACTGATGAGACTATTTATCATCACAACCATCTCGTACGTCGAGAGTTGATGGCTATAAATAATAATCTTTGGATGAAGCCCTACGGATAGACAGTATATCAGATAAAGTAACTTCTACTAATAACTTCTACCCATCCTCACAATGTCAAATCCTCTCGTATTCATCACTGGCGGAACTGGTTTCATTGGCGCACATACTGTTCGAGCCCTACTTGAAGCTGGACATCATGTACGTCTGAGTATACGCAGGCCAGAGCAAGATGAGATTGTCAAGAAGCGGTATCCGAACTTCGCATCAGCTATTGAGACTATCTTGATGAAGGATTTTTTCGATCCGGAGTCGTTCAAGCATGCTCTAGCAGAAGCTGACCATGTCATCCATCTCGCAACACCTATGCCCGATCGTTCCGGTACAGACTTCCGCAAGGACTTTGCCGAACCAGCAGTCAACGCAACTCTCGCAATCCTCAAAGCTGCGTTGGATTTTCCGCAGATCAAGAAGGTGATCGTCATGTCCTCAAGTGTCGCATTACTTCCTGTATCTGTCTTAGCGAGGCCTAACTTGGAGTATGAGGTGAAGGGTGAGTTTTCGCTCCACCTACTGGGACACTCGCTAATACGAATAGATAATACTGGCGAGGTCATACCTCTCGACCTTGATTCTGAGTTCCCTCCAGGCCTCATGGGACAAGTCGTCAAATACTCTGCATCTAAGATCGTCGCTCATCAAGCAACGCGTGATTTTGTCAAGGAAAGGAAGCCTAATTACACACTCATCACCCTTCATCCGTCCTACGTCATGGGCCATGACATCACCCAGGAAACAGCAGAAGGCTTGGGTGGGATTAATGCTCTCCTATGGCAGTCACTTGCCTCAGAGAAGCCGCTCATTGGCACATCTTGGGTGCATGTCCAGGACGTTGCAGATGCGCACGTCAAGGCCTTACATGTGAATGTCGAACATGAGAAGGAGTTCCTCCTTTCAGGCCCATCCTTTCCATGGGAAAACGCGATAGAGTACATCCGAAAGAAGTTCCCTGGCTTGGAGGTTAAACTAGTGCCTCCATTTGGAGGAAAATGGAAAGTCGACGTAACTGGTGCCGAAACTGTATGACATTCCTAGAAGTAAATGGAAGACCTGACTAATTGCCTGGTATCTAGGTCCTAGGTCTTAAATGGAGACCCAAAGAATTGATTCTTGATGAGGTTATCGGGCAGGAGCTTGTCCTTGGGAATAAGTTGACGTAAGGTTGGAGTTAGTGGGTTACGATAGAATGTAATGCACTTTTTCATCTCTATGGGCTTAGTGCGGCCAAAGAGGAAATAATTATCAAGCACATGCTAGACTCTGATTCGTGAAAATGATAGTAGATACGGCTGTTTAATCGCTGAGCGTTGGTGGTGGCCAGTTGGATAGCAGATACTAGGCCGGAAAATCGGCAACGCACTGAGATGAGCTTCAAGTAGCCTTCAATCGATACGGAACCACAACACCAAAAATTAGCGTTCCATATTTAGGATATCATCTAGTATAGGTCACAGCTATACACAATGGCAAAGCTTGCAGCAAAGAATGAGGATTTGGTGGCTCGTGATGTAGCGAGTCGTTGCTGCTATAGTAGCCGAGCCAGGGAGTAAGTAATTAATCGATTCACTTTGAGTCTCTAGCATCATGCAATCAACCATTATAGCTGCTACATTTTCTAGCGCTCAATAGCGACGATAACATGTAGCCAGGTTGAAACCTTAGTCGCTAGAGCGTTATCGCTAGAGAGAAGTAAACGAAGTGGATAGACTAACTGATAGCTATTACAGTATGTATTTTAGAAAGACTCGATGAAGTCACATCCCCATGTTCTTCCTGAAATTGTGGTTACGGTGATACATCCATCCGAAATAATGAAGTGACCCGGTCGGTATTCTACTGGAAGCCACAACCATTTCAGACCATTCAGTAATATCCAAGTGCAATCTCTAGAAACACTCATGCTGTAATTAGTGATTTGTTGATGTGTTACTGTTTCTTTAGATCGTGGCAAAGCAAAAACCTCGGTAACACTGAGAAAATCACAAGTCTTGATTGCCTGTAGGTGCATGCCGCTGTTGGGGTTCCAGATGTTGATGGTCCAGTCGACTGCAAATGACGCCAACCGCATTGAGTCATCAGAGAAGGCCACCTTCTCGACAGAATAATCGTTGCCGTAAAGCATCTTTCGAAGCGCACCGCTATTAATTTCCCAAATATGGATTTCTCCATTCGCTAACCCTGATGCTAGCAGTATTCGGTCGCGCGAGAACGCCATTGATCTAGGAGAGTCGTAGACATGGGCCTCAAGCGTCTGCAGGCACCTGCCGCTAATAGTGTCCCAGATCTTGATAGTCTGGTACCGTGACGCTGATGCCAGCAGTGTCGAGTCGTGTGAAAGAGCCAGTAATTCAACAGAATCGCGATGGCCCTCAAGTGTTTTTAAGCGCATATCGCTTTCTTGATCCGCGATCTTGATAGTCCCGTCACTTGATCCACTAGCGTACCATGTCAAGCCATGAGGAAACGCCAATGAGCCGTTAGGGTAAGGACTCTTGTTAAAACTGGGCTTGTCTACTTCCAGGCAACTACAGACCATAGTTTCCAGAATCCGCTGCATCAAGTCATGCGACAACATCACAGAGCTGACGTTGTCTTCAGGGTTCTCATTTTCCTCATGTGTCTGGAGGCACACACCACTGTTAGTGTCCCAGATTTTGATAGTCTCGTCCTGTGACGCCGACGCCAGCTGCGTTGAGTCGTGTGAGAAAGCCACTGAGTAAATTAGGCTGCTATGGCCTTCATATGTCTGTAGGCATAGACCACTGCTAGTATCCCAGATCTTGATAGTCCCATCGTCTGACGCTGACGCTAGCCGCGTTGAGTCATGCGAGAAGGCTACTGACTTAACCTCCTCGTCATGGCCCTCAAGCGTATGTAGACATGCACCGCTAATAATATCCCAAATCTGGACGGTGTAACTGGAGGCCCCTAATGCCAACCATGCGAAGTTTTGCGAGAATACTATTCCGAAAACACAGTCACAATCGCATTCAAAAGTCTGCAGACATGTACCGCTACTAGTATCCACGATCTTGATAGTCTCATAGTCAGACTTCAATGCTAGCTGCATCAAGTTGTGCGAGAAGGCTGCCGGTAGAAGTTCGGCGTGATGGCTTTTGGACGTATACAGGCACACACAGCTGTTAGCGTCCCAGATCTTGATAGTTCCGTCGTATGACGCTGACGCTAGCTGCATAGAGCCGTGCGAAAAGGCAATCAAGTAAAAGTTGCCGTGGCCCTCAAGTGTATTCAAATCCGTACTGCTACCGATGTCCCAGATCTTAAGGGTATTCTCATGTGACTCAAATGCCAGCCGCGTCAAGTCGTGCGAGAAAGCCACCGAGTAGTTGTAGATCTCGAATGTCTGCAGACACTCGCCGCTTCTAACGTCCCAGATCGTAGCTTTCAGATCATCAAACACTGACGCGAGCCGTGTCGAATCGTGCGAGAAGACGACTAAAATAACGCTGCCACTATGACCCTCAAGAGTCTGCAGACATGCACTCCAGTCATTTTCTACCTGAGGTGGACTTTTTATCCATTGTGTCAGCTGATCCGCAAATTGCTTCTTCACTATACTATTCAGCGGTGCAAATAGGAGAGCGCTACTATACACCTGCAATGGAGCTAGTTCGATCGGTGACCGGTTGTACAGCGCAAACCGCTTCATATCATGGATGAATCCATAAAGAGCAGGACAGTCGGTTGCCTACATATTGTCAGTAACAGAGTTAGCATGTTTCAGAAGGTACTTACTAGAGCAATTGACTCAAGGGAGCTAATAGCGTAAATGCCTTCAGAGACCTTACCCATCCAGCTCAGCGCCTCAAGCCAATGGAGGAAGTGTTGTTTAAGAAACTCGTGCACTTTGTCGTTGTCACGAAGTTGGACACCACTCTCAGCAAGGTGATTAGTCCAGTAGAGGCATGCATACTGTATCTCAGGAAGAATAGAGTGCTCCAGTTGCTTCCGCTTCATCCAGGCCATATGCTCATTAGAAAAACCTGCCCCACAGATGTCTTGTTTGAGCAAGCGCGATAAAAGCTGGATACATTTATCTGCTAGTGCTTTATGCGCCTGCTTTTTGTCTACCCAGAGATTGGCATCCCTACATCGGTCTTTGTTGAGAAGAAAATCGCGGAAAGAGGGATGATGCAGACGAACGTGGTAAGTCGGACGTTGTGGAACGTCTAGGATAGAGTGCAGTTCATCTAGCGTTCGGTAAACTTCCTCTGTAGAAATAAGGAGTAGCTGAGCTAGTGAAGTTGCAGAAAGCGGCGAGTATAGAAGTATAATTGCTCCTAAAATCTCTTTCATCAACGCATACCACTTCTTCCTTTCGTACTTTCTATATCGGCGAACGGGGCGCTTGAGGACTGTGAGATATATACTGTCCAATCGCTTCTCAGGAGGAATCTCAAACTGATCATCTATGTAGGAATCCTCACTGGATGAGCTATCCTTGAATAAACAGCCTGTAACGGCGCTGTCGTTAAGGACAACGCGCAGTCGGTCGTCAGGAAATGGTCTGCCTTGTTGGATAAAGCGATAGGCAGTAGCAGCCCAGATAAATAGACCGCCTGCACTCTGCACTAATTTCCCAATAGTCTCTGCGCCTGGCCAGTCATCCGCGTAGTAACAGTCTTTTGCCATAGTCCTTAGCCAGTACTCAAGAAAAATTCTTATATCATGGTCAACGACCGACGGTGAGATGTTGTGCAGCACGACGTCCTTGTGCTTCGAATCTACCATCTGCCCGAACCCGTGCCGGATAGGTACTTCTGACCTACTAGTTAGCAACACCCGCAGCTGGACGCCTACTAATGACGGCCGCACCTCGGCCAGCAGCTGCACGATAATTTGGATATCGCTGTCGTTGTCGCATTCGTCAAGGGCATCGACGACTATAATATATGATCCAGCCTCGTGCAGCTTAGACAGCGGACGAAGAATAAGGTGCTGCCACTGGTCCCGCAAGGATTGTCTGGCGATACCGCTACGCTCTGCAATAGCGTCGCGTATATGACGGCGGGACGCTGGAATGTTGTCTGCCAACTGCACCGCAATACTCGTAACAAACATGCCAGCGTGACTAACGTCACCGCCGCCTCGCGTAAAGAAGAAGCTAGCAGCGAGACGCTGCTGGGTATAGTAACTATGCGCGACTGTTCGCGCAACTGTCGATTTGCCTGTGCCTGCTAGACCGCTGAGCCAGAAGATGCATCGCTCGTCTTGCCCGTCCGCCCAACTGTATATCTCTTGTAGCAGGTCGACGCGCGTGTCAGGAAGACATCCATGTTCGTGCTGCCTGGCATACGAGTTGAACGGCGCATCTTCGGCGCGTGGAAGACGATCGAGTATGTTCTCATGTTCTGTTCAACGTGTCTGCTTAGCGCTTGACAGCCTTTGGGCAGTCCCCGCAACATACCAATGTGGACAGAGCCGTTGATGTTGTTAGCTTGGACGCTAGAGTACGCGTTACCGAACGCTATATTCGATGTCGTGGAGGTCATGGTATTGCCGTAAAAGAGCGTGCACCATGAGTGGTGTGTCTTACGGCGATAGTGTCTGCGGTGATAGTTTGCGGCGCAGCACCTCCTCGACTACAGTCTGGCGGCCATGCAGCCTGCAGGACCTGGTTGTTTATCCGCTTGCTCCTCCAGCTTCGCCATGGCTCTTCGAACATTAATTTCATTGCAACGCCCAACTAACAGTACATAGAAGCCCCTTTAACATCCTTTTCATTGCTAAGTGTCTATGATACACCACTACATCTCAACACCACCCAATATGTATGTTGCCGTGAATGTCTCTGCCCTGTACGCCATGGTCATTATTACCAAACGTTATGTTTGTTACACTTGCTGGTTGCTGAGGCATAGACGACTCTGCCGACGGCGCACCACTGGTAGTTTCGACTGCAGGGATCTTAGACAACAGTCCTTTAGCACACGCTGCGGCCGTGGCAGCCGCGTAGTTCTGCCAGCCTTTATTCTTATGCGAGTCTGCATAGTCGCAAATGCCACGAACAACAACACATGGGTACTCTTCCATGACACCAGCTGCTTCCATCTCGAAACAAATAACATCGTGCTCTCGTTGAACTCTATTGCGCTCTACAGCCGATATTTGCAACTGGTTGCTTGACGCGACATTGCCAAAGTGAACCAATGGCCTATCCACTAGTCGAGTAGCTCCATCTCCTCGATCAGATCGCGATGCAATGTAATCCATATCGCAGCACTCTCTACAGTCGTTAAGCCCTGTGCCCTTGTGCTCGTAAGTGTCTTCGAAGAGCCTATCACGGCCGGGACCTGGGTCATCGTACTGGTGCTTTTGTTCCTCAGGCAGCTTCAAACGCATTTGCTTCAGCACTTCTGCGATATTTGTTTTAGACCATCCATCTGCGCGGAAGTTATTGACGGCGGCCATTAGATCGCCTGGAACGCCGTTTGTGTGTCCTAGAAACTTTAGTTGCCCTTGACCTTCCCACACGCCCTTGTCGTACTGCAATACCCCGCCGAGCTTCCCTCGAGGAGAACTAACCACCACGTCGCCAAGTACAATCTCTGACGCTGCCCCAGGTGGCCCATAGCGGGGCACACCGCCAGCAATGCCGACAAGGAGAAAGTACTTGATATTGGGGAACCCAGCGTGCATCTTCTCAGCAAGAACTGCCGCACTAGTCAGTCCTGTCCTTCGCTGCACCCCAATAACAACCTTATGTTTGCCAATCTGGCCGCCCAAGTAGTATGCATTCTGGTACTGAACCTCCTCTTGCGGATACTCTTCGTCCAGCACTAGCCTTGCAGCTTCTTTCTCTAATGGGAGAGGGCAAATCCATCCTATGGTGAACTCGTGATTCTTGGCCATTGCTGTATGCAGGTTTTTTTTATCGACGACTACTTGCGATGGAAAGCGATGCGCATTGGTGAGTAGCGGGGGTAACGCACACACTACTTACTAGGGCAATGGCGGCTAAATGCAGTCGAACAAGAATCCAGGCAGCAGCACTCGATTACGCTTCAGCCTTGTCATCATCACAAAACATCTCGTCGCATCAAATCAGAATTTATGGGAGCTGGAGGAATTCATCAAATAAGATTAAATTGAGACAGACGATTCGAAATCTGCTTACTTGTTTAATCAATACATGGATCAAAATCGGTACTTCTACTCCTACTAGACTGGCCACCGAAATAGGAAATTTATTATGGCTTGGCAGATTGCATCACCGAAAAGGGTTCACCTAGAAATGGCAACTGTCCCAGTATTCACTATCATACTGACGATTAGTTTTGATCGATAAAAAGGTGGCATCACTCCAATCCAATACTGCTCTCACGACACGTGCAGACTTTGTCTAGGTATTCCCCAGGTTATTCTGGTACGATGTGCCAGTTCATCACATGAGCCGACTCTCCACAATCAAGTCTTGCTCGCACCTCAGAAACACATGTTCAGCCTGCCGTAAGCTCATTGGTGAACGGGCAGCCGATCAAAACTGGTGTAAGAACCTTAAATGAAGGGCTGCCCAGAACTGATGAGTAGTTGGATCCGCCGAACGACCAATCGATACACTCAATTGAAGACTTCCCCTCCGCATTTCTGTGTTCTATTCTGTAAGTGCCACGTCAGTGGGGACTATTTACCATTCTCGCAAGCGTATTGGTGCCCGGAAAGTTCTGCCTTTACAAAGACTAGGTCTCAATAGGACTTAGACTCTCCGGTGCTTCCGAAATGACAATTGCAGCGGCAGATCATCACTAAGTTATGGAAATGTCTGTCTATCTTGCCTTTCTTTCCTCTAGAAGCACAACCTTCGGTTCCCCGCCCAGATACACCGTCTTGGCATTCAGAACACGGCCTCTTGTATGGCGTTTTTGATGTAACATCGAAATAGAGCCTTGCTGTAAAGGACACTCTGGAAGAGATGTTGCCTCTAGAAGAAATGTTCTAATGCGGTATTGTCGTGAACAAAAGACATATCTTTGGGCACGATTTGAATGATGGTTTCCAGGCGGAGTGACTTTGAGCGGGAAAAAATGAATACTCTACCTCAGCTTTCCATCAGGCCACTGACTTAAGCATCTTGGTAAACTATCTAGCTCAGCTTTGATTGGGGATAGGCCGAAATAGAACCCGGCCCCATGGCTTCTTCCGTGAATGAAACAAATTACAATACGTCACGTCGAAAAGACGCCAATACTACACAGTCTCAAGACATTGTCCAAGATATAAACCCCGAAAGTGTCTTAGAAATAGATCACCACAGCACTCTGGAGGTCCAACAATTTGATCAATCATTATCTGCCAGATGCACATTGTAAAGTCCTTTGCATTCATCCTCCCCTTCCTTACCTCCCACGTCATCTATGCTCAATCTCAAAATTTTATGGCTTATGGATCAGAGCTCTCTTGCCCGGGGGGTGGGTTCTCCTACATGTCCATTGCACAACATCTTCTTATACCACCACCACCACTTCTAACTCCATAAAGGATACAGCTCTGCCTTAGTTTGTGCCGATTCTGCGCCCAAAAAGGACGAGTGTACATGCACCTGCCGTGACGGACTCGTATACCACGAGCCCCACCCTTCTCGCAGGCCACACAAGATTAAGGACGACCCATGCACCGACGGGGACTTGACGAGTTGGGGGTATCTTACGTTCTATCGCAAATCCAATACATATGAGGACTCCAAAGTTGCCTGGGGAGATTTCGACATCAAAGAAGACGGCATAATGGTGATTTCCGACAATCTGAATAGGTGCGAGCACATGGAGGTCTTCGTCGACGGAATGCATATTTGAGAAACACACGGATCAGGTAAACTTGACAATGGGCTATGCGGTGATGTTGAGTCATGTTTACACAAGAATGGTGGCCAGCATGGATATTTCACTCTGCCTAAAGGTATTACACTTCCCCACTCGTTGTGAGCCTTGCCTTTTTCCAGGGCTCTTTTCATGTGCAATGATAAAATGAGCGTGAGACTAGACTAATGCTTTTGTTTCTCAGGCCACCACACGATTGGTCTGCAGTTGACTAAAGTTACGGATGCTTGCAAGGGTTGGTCATACGGTTACGGATATTACAAAGTTTATAAGCAATGCTGACAGCATACTATATGCTTACCTACCTATCCGAGAGGACGGCTTTGAGCGCTAAACCAAGATTGACAACAAACAAAATAAGATCATATTTGATCGAGGACTAATGACTGTGCACGTGGGTACTCATATCCCTGTTTGAATTGGTTGGAGGAAATATGCTCTCCCATTGATCTGAGCGTGGCGTCCAAACATGGTTCAGATAAGCATAATGCGTACCGACATCCCGCCGAGCAGCTCGACCAAAGGGCGTGTAGCCCGTCACAATCAAGTGAGCATTATCTGCCTGGAGTATAACCCGCATTTTTTGCACAAGTGTTGTACAATCCGCCACATAACTGCACCTCACTATTCCATTGAAGAGGGTTCTTAGATTACGATTAGTAACAACATGGAAAGCTTGGAAATAGACACTTACTGCAAAGGTAACATCGCCCAAAGAATCGTTCACAGCGTCGATGCACTTGACCATTCTGCCATTGCATCCGCTAACCGCCTGTATATTTTGACGACGAGTAATCGCGGGCGCATCGATTCCAGATGGAAGGTTGTTGTCAGCTTCTCGAAGCTGCCGCAGCCATGCATGGTAACAAAAAGAGTTACAAGCCTCTCGTGCATGCGTAGCTTGCTGTGATTGTGTAAGCCCTATGTCTCGGACGCTCTATATGAGATAGAGACATACAAGTCTCAGGCATGCAGCCGCACAGGCTACAAGGACGCCATTACATGAGAGGATTGCGACCATGTCGTTTCCTCGTTTCGTCAGATCGTTGTCCATATTGCTGGGGACTGTGAGAGCTGCAGAGAGGGCAAGCGGGGGATTTGCGGCTAGAATGCGCATGATGCAAGAGCTAACTTTGTGAGGAGTCTAGAACAAGTTGCTTCACAGGTTTGGGACTTTGTGTGCAGTGGTTGAAAATAGCAAGAAGTAGGAATGGAGGATTGGCAGCTGCAGTCAGAAACTCTTCTCAAGCCAATATTAACTTGTTAAATACATTCTGTTAGTATAAGTTATATGTTACTATTGATGCGTGATTGTCAGCATAAAGAAGTTTTCTTTTTGCGAAAGCTTCGCATGGGGCGGAATACCCTTGGAGCTACACTTGAAATTTAGCGCTACAGTGCAACGACCTGATTAGCGGTTACATCGTCGGCGCGCCCCTGAACGAAACTTCGTTAGTAAGTCGCCTTACAACAGCAGAGTTGTTTTTCAAACAATGCGCTTTGTTCTTCCCTGATGGTCCGAACGGAGAAACTTTTGGTGCGAAGAAGGGTCGGACAGCACACATGCTCAATGATTACACAGGTGGCTAGCAGCCTACAAATGCAACACGTATTTTTTTAGCAGCGGCAGCCAGGATGTATGGCGCGAGATGGGTGTTGCAGCTCAGCGGCGACCCGGCGGACCAATGCGAAGTATACCAGAGCAGGATATAGTCGTCCATGTTATCGAGACTGGGTTTCACCACAGCGAGCTAATGACGCTCACTGCGGAGATGCATCCAGACGTGCGTAGAGTCCGAGGCCTTGAGGTTGAACAGATATGTAGTTGGGTACAACAATGGCCAGGCTACCGTTGAATGTAGATGGTCCGAGAGCCAGGTTGATGGCAGAAGTAGAACATATATCACAACTGATGATTCTTTGGGCTTGTTGTTAAGATTGTCGTAATATCATGTGGCCTCTGACCTCCGAGCTCCTGACTTATGCCAGCTGTATGCGACTATCGCTTTATCGTTCATAGACAACAGCAACCACTCCAAGGCTCTGTATACTGTTCTAGCCAAAGTCTTTGTAAAGGTTGAATGACCAGTATGGTTATACCAAGGTCACTTCAATCCACAGCAGCTATCGATTCCGTACGAGAAAAGATTTACCAGTCACACTAGTAGACATACCAAGACAACGATGTGCTACGTTCGTTTTCTTAGGCGTGACAACAGATCTAGCTGCGGTATTTTGAATAAGACAGACTTAAGAGACTTAGCTACTTGACCTATTTCTGAAGATGGGGAAGGATCTCAACGACTGATATCTAGATTTTTGAGGGCTGGTGAGTGAACTGATAAATTTACCTAGTTGTGGGAAACATATGTGAGTTACATCTTTGTATTTCTATGTAATTTTGAACTACTATTGGAGTTACTGCTTCTCCTGCTTCTCCACCATCACATCTAGGTCATTATATTCGGCAGATAACAGCGTAGTCGATCTGTTATTGTTGGTAATATGAGATTCGACCTTGCGTATATCTTGTTATCAATAGTTGCTGTATTGGCTGATACGGGTTGTCTAAAGTTGCTGGATACAGCACTTTGACCCCTAAAATAGTACAGCTGCAGATTAAGCAGAAACTAAGAAAGCCTGTTTCACGTTTTACTCTGAAACTTTACTTCTTGAAAATACAACTATCTAATGGAAATTATTCTTCACATTCAAATAGGCTCTAGTATTTACGAGAAGCTTAACGATTATTCGAGATAGAAGGATCTGGATTATTCACTTGCCGGATTCCTTGGCCTTGTAGTAAAAGTATTTTGGTGTCCGGAAGAAAACCCACTGCGCCACCTCTGCCCTCCGCCTACATCTTGTAGCAGCTTAACCACCGCCTCGTGTCCGTTGTATGCTGCCCGCAAAATCGGTGTACATTCGTTCTTGTCCTTGGCATCAGCATCAACCTTGCCTGTGTCTAGAAGCTGCTTAACCACCCCATCATGTCCATGTTGTGCTGCTAACAGCAGCAGCGTGGATCCGTTTTCATCCTTAGTATCAGGGTCGACCTTCCCTGTACCTAGAAGTTGCTTGACTGTCTCTTCATCTCCATGTCGTACCGCCCACGACAGTGCTGTTCTTCCAAATTCGTCTTGTATGTTGGGATCTACAAACTTCCGTTGTAGAATCATCTCAATATAATGAGTCCGTTCTTTTTTGGAAAGCTCCATGAAGAATTTCTCTGAGAGCTTCTTGGGTGTTGAGAGTCTTCCTTCTCGAAGCAGAAGTTCTATGATCCCTAATTCCATACCCTGAAATGCTAGGCTCCAGGCTGTATCGCCATATTGGTCTTGTATTTCTACTGATGATGGCGCTCTCGAGAGCGACTTTTTGATAACCTCTTTGTGACGGTATCATACTGCGATCAATAGAGGACATTCCCCAAGAGCATTCTGTAAGGCTGCCGGTGCACCATCTTGCAAAAGCATCTCGACCACGTTAGTAAGACCTCTCCTAGAAGCTAATGCAAGTGCATCGGTATCATATCCGCCATTTTTCTCCTGTTCAACGCCTTCTTCGTAGTCTTTGATTTCAGATACAGCGTTTGATTCTAAAGATCTAGCTGTGTTGGCCCCGGCGCTGAGTAACTGGAAGATCATGCCTTCCAAAACAAGATCACGCCGAGGCAGCTGGTCTTTGAGTGCGAAGAAGACGGCACCATCAAGATTCAGTTTCTTTTCAATCAGTGTCGAGAGAAGATTCGTGTTTCTGTTGCTGATAGCATGAGCCAACAATGCGGCCTCTCGCCCTAAGTATTTGAGATTGACGCCTGCTTCGATGAGTTTGAGGACAACCCCACCCATGTTGTGCTCCAGAGCAAAATCGAGTGCTGTTTCATCGCCGTTGTTCTGCGTGTTGATGACTGTATCGAGTGCCACTGAAAGAGGCGTGACCCCACACTCTTTGTCAGGATCATGATGTTCATAATGGCTCTCGCAGTCGACTATTCGATCTAGCAACGTCAAAGCCATATCCTGGTGGCCATCTCTCGTGGCGAGCATCAGTGGTGTATTTCCGTCAGCGTCTCTTTTTTCAAACCCCTTGAACCCCGACTCTAGTATTATATTGACCGCACTTATGGAACCAAAGGCCACTGAGACATGTAAAGCTGTCGCTTGGATAAATGGCCACCCGAGAGGCATGTGTACGCTATTCGGGTCGAGAGTTCTCCATAGGGTGGCAAGCTTGCGCATAGCCTCAGAGTTCGACTTCCATTGCATTGCAGAAAGTAAGTCATATTGAGGAATTCCTTCCTGTTCAACTTTCTTGATGTGCGTAAACAAGAACCGTACGGCGTATGGCGCTAACGGGTACTTCGAGGAGATGGTACCTCTTGGAAGAGTAGCATCTTCCAGTATATCTTCCAAAATCATGTACCGAAGACAAGACCTTGGAATCTGTAGTTGACTAGCTCCTATAAAAGATTGTGCTGCAGTTAAATGATTGCCAAATAGACTAGCAAACTTCTCTGTTAGGAAATCCGCCACTGATTGGTGAATAAGTTGAGCCTCTCGGTCTGAGTCTAGTGCGTTGATTTCATATTGCTCCCATAATTCGCGGCTTTGGAAGCAGATAAGACCTCTAGAGATGTACTTCACGTATCTCTCGAAATCGACCAAAGTGTCGGACCAACCTTCATGGGTTCGGAGGTCGCGGACCGTCCTATAACTCATGTCTTTATCGGCAGCAAGCGCATCCCGAAGCTCTTGGGCAGACAAAGGTCTTTCTGCGAAGAGTACCCATTGGAAGATCTTTGCCATTTGATGCTGTTTCGCTGCTGGAACCCCGCGGAGAATCGTTTCGTACATTTCGCTCAGTGTTTCCGGGCAGTTGGCAATTTCTTCGAGCAGCTTCTCTACTTTGGTGCCAATTAAAGTCTTGTCAATTATTCCTCTGGTCACAAGCAACACCCATTGAGATCCACCATTAGATTTGGAAAGAATTTCAGCATGGATCTGTTCACGCTTTGGCGCTGGCGTGATCTCTTTCAATCGCTCCCGGACATACCATTGTATATCCTGACAATTCATCTTCTCCACTTGTACCGAGGGTATAGTATCAAGCGCAAGTATCGGGTAGTGTCTTGAGGACAGACATACTCTGAATTTCGCGTGCCTACTTTTTGCCTGGTAGGTAAGGCCTTTGAGATATTCTAACAAACTCTTTGCCGGATCTTCCCCGCATTCGTCAAGTGCATCGATAAAGACGACAAGACGTTGATGGTGAGTAGCCTCTGATACTATGTTGTACAAGGCTTCTTTGAGTTCGGTGTCGGTCCATTCCCATGCGTCTCTGCCGTAACGTTTCTCTTTCTCTGTATAATTCGCAGCTAGCCGAGCAAGATTTTCTGGGAAATGTTCGAGAATTGAGCTTAACAGTGCGCGGAATAACCCCAATAATGTCTTCTGCAAGGGCTTCCCTTGGCCATGGAAGAAGAAAGAAACAACAAGGCTGTCTGGGCTGCGCTCGCGCATTCGCTTAACGCAGTGTTTCATAAGCACAGACTTGCCCGCGCCAGGGTCTCCCTTGATCCAAAAGAGCCCCGAATCTGCTTTCATCCAGGCTTGGTAGCCTGCATGTTCAAAAAGCCATTCACAGGTATCTACGGCGGTATGAATGTCATGGAACCGATGTTCTTGCTCCGGAAAAGAGAGTGATCTTAGGCAATCTAATCAAAGTCAGTAATCCATTAGGTGGCTGATCAAGGTTTGCCTACTATGTTGCTCAGATGAGAGTGGTACTGACGCCGTGGATCTCTGCTGGCTTTGGTTGTTAACAGAGCAGTACAATTGAACAAGATAGCAAGGTTTACTCACTCTGCGGTGTCAGTCTCCAGGTCTTCTGCCCCGTCAACCTTTCTGCGTTTAGCATCAGGACTAGGAGAGCGTTCAGACTTGCGTTCTTTAAACACATAGAAATTAGCACCACCCAGCTTTCAAGTAGTTCAAGAACAAGATGCCACTTACTTCTGGGTTCTGTAGCCTCTTCCGCTGTGCGCAACTCGGCCACCTCTTCCCGCGGAATTGTCGACAGCACTTCCTTGGCGTATGCGGCCGCCGTCGCCGCCGCATACGGTTGCTAGCGCTTGTTCTTGTGTGAGTCCGCGTAGTCGCAGATACCACGGACGACTAAACACGGGAAGCTATTCATCAGCCCTGCTGCCTCCATCTCAAAACATAGCACCCCACCAAGCTCCTTGCTGACCTTATCTCTCTCTCTAGCACTCCGCATCACCTGGTTGCCAGACGCGATAGTCCCATAGTGTACCACGACTTCATTCGTACTCTCGCGAGTATGTCGAGTGATTTTCCTGCTCAGGTCGCACCTGTCGCATGTCTGCCTTGCTCTACGGTCGTCTGCTTCATGATCGTATGCTGCTTCGAATAGCACGTCGGGCCCAGCCTTGCTGCGCTGAAACAGAGCGATACTCTCTAGCTTAACAACGTACTCAAACAGCTTACTTCTACCGCGCAGCTCGTTCGCCCTTACCCGCGCAAGAGCTGCTAACAGTATCTTCGGCGGCGCGTTTAGCGACCCTGTACGCTCGAAGCCACTCGGTGTCTTTTTGCCCATACCGTACTGTACGACTCCAGCAAACGTCTCATGAGGCTGGCTAGCCACGACGTCCCCTAGTCGGACATCTTCCGCGCCTGGGACGCCGCCGCCAATGCCCACCATCAGCCCAAACCGGATCTTCTTGAACGTCGCTCGCATCTGCATTGCCACCGCAGCCGCTGAGTTGTTGCCAATCTGGCCTGCGGGCAGACATGCGATGACGACATTATGGCCACCAATCGATCCTAACGCATACAGATTCTCGTCGTTATTGGACGCGTCGGGCTTGAGATCGGGGTGCTCTTCGTCGAGCATCTCCTGGGCAGCCGCCAGTTCAATGGGCAGGGCACACACCCATCCTACTGTATAGTCTTCACGACACAGCTGGCGCGGCATATGCAAGTATCAGAGTGCGGAAAACAAAAGAGAATCTGTAGACGAGGAATAGGAGAGGAGGTGTCAAGGTGTAACATGGTGTTAGGCAACCTAACAATTACTCTTGTTGCCGCTCAGCCTGGTTCTGCTCAGCCTGGTTCTACTCAGCCTCGTTGCCTGCCCTATAGCCGCCCGCCTGTTGCCAGCTGCCACGCCATGCGAGGGGTTAACTCTTCAGCTCGGCGCACAGTCGCAAGCGCTGGTCCAAGGTCTCAGCTACCAGTCTAGTAGCAGATCCCCCTGGTAGTCGGCCTGATACAGCGGGCGCCAGCGGGCCGTCAATTGGTCTCTCACGCGACTACTATGCAGGCTAAGGCGCTAGATCAGCGGCACGTCTAGAAGATTAATTAACATCAGTAGGAGTAAATTGGGAATAAGGCCTGCCCTTAGTAAGCAGAGACTACTGTTTTCTAGAAAAGGTCTTCGGGGACCAAGCTAGTCGAATGCAAAAGACTACAGTATTCGAATGCATAGACTGTGTCATTGAAAGTTGTTATCGCATGAATTCTCTATCAGCCACTGAAGATCGAAGCACCTTCTTATCGTGATAAAGCTGGTCTTAGTTCAAAAACTTCTAATCTAACAATTTTATATTGCTTGATGAGTAAGCGTCGTTTGATGAACTTTATTCTTTTAAGGAATAGATGAATAGGTTTCTTTGGCCATGGCGCCCGGGTAACTGAAATGAACCCGAGTTCTCGTCAGGGTCTCATAGAATTTCGAATGACAGGTGGGGTCCATCTGTGATCGGCGGGGTGTTATCAGCCAATCATATCTCCTGAGCTAGAGTCAAGGCCACCGAGTACCACTAACGTGCTTCTATGCTGTCTATCATTATGTACCGAATAGTTTGCCATGCTGCAATGCCATGCGATGCCTAGGAACGACTATGCACTATTTGCTCTTCATCCTCATGATCATCATGAATAAAGCAAGGCAAGCACCAGCACTGGGAGTCACTTCTGAGTACTTTCTATGATCGCGCTTATAGCAAACTCTGATATACAAGAGAAGCGTCTTAGATATACAATTAGTTATCAATGTTATTGAGGTGAGCAGTTGAAAAAAAAGAAGAGATCGCATGCAGTCGTACCATTGGAATTTCCAATGTCTTCTTTATTGCTGATCAATTTACCGCATAGAATGGCGGAGTGAGATACATAGTCATATAAAAGTACCTGCTGAAGGGTCTATATCACGGTGTCCTACCCAATTGTGCTAGTTCAGCTTCTTAAGCAGATTGGGCAGATTACGGTGTATATGAAAGTGATTGGCATGCAACACGTGGGCTGGAACGTAGAAATTGGCATGAGGTATCGGCACTTCATCTGTGGTATCCCGGTTCACATCGATACCTTGGCAGATCAAATCTAGGTATACGGGACGGTTGTATTACGTGGCATTTTCCAATGCGGGGTCATTGAGAAGGTGCCATCCCCCCTCTAAGTGGCGCAGGCCTCCCACCGTCACTTAGTCCGTCACTCGACTACCCAAGGTGACTAGGGCACGGACAAACGCGAAAGAGGTTTTCGTAATTCGATGGTGAAATTTCACTCAGTCCAAGCACGAATTGGTTGTGGTCGGTAAGATGACCCTAGATAGCCCCCATGGCCTAAAGGATGAGGATAGGACGGAAAGAGCACTTGAGCAATCTATCAGATCCGACAAAGCTGATGCACATAAACATAGTAGAATCGAGATGCCTAGACGCTATGATTTCTGGATTTGTTGATCTCATCTTCATCTTTGAGACAAAGGGGCCTGGCTGAAATGCCGTTACCTTTGTGTGTTGCCGAAGGTACTTGGGTAGCCAAACAAGAGACCATATGGGAAGTTTGGTACTTACCAAAAGGATGTTCTTCTGTATCCAGTCTGGAGCCAAAGGGGCTCGAGATCAAAGCGGGCTGTTGCAGATCCGTCTTCCGAGAAGTTGAATGGAAGTTCGATTCGATAACCATTGGGGACCATTACCGACTCGGCCTACGGGGGGATGTACACACGAACTAGCGCGGTAGAAGTCTCAAAGAGACGCGATAGACAATTCCTTCATTATTCGACCGTGCACAAGCCGCTTCCTACTAGATATTCATCAAATCGCGGTACTCAGTATCTTGCCCAAAACTTGACATATTCAGGGTTAGTGCCTGAATATGCATTGAAATTCTCAGGTGTATCGCTTGAAATCAAAGCAGAGTTAGCCGAGACAACTGATTGTTTGGAAATGACAAAGATCCGGTATCTGAATAACATGGGTAGCCTGGCTGCCGATTATGAGGAGACATAGGTAGATGAAGACATTCAGGGACTAGACAGAGGCAAATATCGGTAGTCGGGACTAGGCGGAGGCTGGCGGAACAGACGATGCACGGCATATCGGTAGCATAGATCTCCGATATTTGCTACTTTCGGTATTACTAGCAATACTCATGTAGATATACAGACATGGTAATCGTCTCCTTGTTAGACACTTGAACACTTAAAGCCTACCGTCGAGGTCGTAGAGATATGTCCGTACCAACTGCAGCAAATCTCATAACAACAGCAAGCCAAGAGCGATTAGGTCCCTCCTTGAACAGAATCTCAGCTATAAAATCGTAAGATGCGTCGATCAGCATTGTTGTTAACGGCTCTTGCGAGTTCCGGTTCAGCTTTCTTCCGTTCACCATCAACCACCCCAGTACTTGATGAACCATCCACCGTAAGTACCTACAACAGAATTGGCTGGTTAGTGCTTACATATCAAGATCAATGGCCCGGGTGTCGACTTGACAACCGCGATGACACTTGGTACTGGCAATTTAATCAACAGCTATTGGTACGCATTATGGTTAACTGCGGAGAATGGCCATGGCTATTTCGCTATTACCACTCTTTCTCAAGTTATCACTGCAGGGGAAGGCATCAATTCCTGCCTATCTCTCCTAGATATCGATACAGGAGAATACTACGGGAGAACTGATTTTACTCCGGGGACATTTTCAAATACGACATACGACATTAGCAACAAGGTTGCGCACAAATACTCGACTAAACCTGATCTGGTTTCTGTGCAGCACGCAGAGACCTTCCATCCCTGTGTGACAATGAATCTCACCCTCGAGCCGCGAGGCCCCAATTTATACCACGCAGGTTCGGGAATTCATTGGTTCGGGGGTGGAATTACCCATGAGATTGCATCTCCTCAACTATGGGTTACAGGCAGCATTAACGTGAACGGCACTGATGTTGCGGTTATTCCTGAGGAATCAGTGGGTTGGTTGGATCGACAATGGGGTCCTGGTGCTCCCACAAAAGGATGGGACTTCTATACCATCTACTTATCGAATGGATGGTCGATGAGCGTTTGGCATGTATCCTCAACCAATCTTCCATTGAAACTATCACGTTTTGCAACTGTTCTATTCCCTAATGGACATACCGAGGTTCACACCTTAGAGGACGACATTCATCCTACCGGACCATGGGTATCACCGGTCACCAATCTTACATACCACAATGGATATACTTTGAACTTACCAACTCTGGGTCTATCTTTGGAGGTTACAGTAAAACATCCAGGTACAGGAGAACTGACTAATTTGGATGTTCCTGATCTTGGAACGACTATCCTCGAAGCTTACGTTGAAGTTTCAGGAATCCATGATGGCGAACCAGTTACCGGATTTGGAGTGTCGGAACAATTGAATAGCCTTTAAAGCTGTCTTGTAGTTTAGGTTGAGATATAGGCGCAGTTTGTTGGAGACCGTTGGTGTAGAGGATAGAAGGAGATAGAAGGAGGTAGAAGAGATATCGTATGATGCAGTAACGCGTGGAGCTATCGAGACACGCACTTTCCTGATCCGTTGTTGCTTTCATGTTTCTATCAATTCGTTGGTTCATGTTTAACAGCTATAGTGACAATTCGAA
Source organism: Bipolaris victoriae FI3 (assembly GCF_000527765.1). Classification (NCBI taxonomy): domain Eukaryota; kingdom Fungi; phylum Ascomycota; class Dothideomycetes; order Pleosporales; family Pleosporaceae; genus Bipolaris; species Bipolaris victoriae. The sequence goes on from NW_014575388.1 coordinate 29,985, forward strand.
GTGAAACTTAGAACGCGTAGCAGTAAGCAGATTGTATCTGTTTAGCCTGAAGGCGAGTTCAGTCGCTCTGCAGTATGAAGTTGCTACCTAGTAGAACATTTAGTATTCATTAGGCATCCTAGAAGGCCCGATTCCTTCGATGCGCTAATAAAAGCAATTACTGTAATCTGAGTTGCTCAATGGGGCCCGTGAATAATAGGCTTTTGTTACTCGACAATGAACATTTCTATTGGTGGTTTTTTGTTCTGTTGCGCTAGCATACTACTACATTGTTTCTGGTACCTTCTAGTCCGCATCCATGGATCCAACGGTCCGTTCCGTAAAACAGATTCGTATTTGACTATCCGGCGAATACACTACGTAGCTGATGTCGTATACTCCTTCTTATTCTTCTTATTCTTGTTCTTGAAAATGTCAACCCGACGTGTCGTCCGACTAGCATAAGGCGCATCTCCAACATGGCAAGGTCATGCGCGGTGCAATTCCGCGGTCCCCTCCCAAAGCGGAAAATAAGTTGTTTTCCACATTTACGTTCATCCCTTCTGACATGATGGCCACTAGCTTCATGAATGCCCTCGGTGTCTTCAAGGAACCTGCTGAGACGGAAGCTTTGGGCATCAGGATTCCAATACTATGCGTCATGTTTGTTGACTCGGAGCATCACGAAAAAAAAGGAAAGCCTGATGAAGAAAGTGGTGCTGTACAGGGAAACGCTGCTTATCGAGCGCGTTTCGGCCGACTTTTTTTGTTCTGGACTAGTCTGGGATGAGCCTAGCTCGTAGGCTTACCATGTATATCTATACGCAGCTAGGTTCTTGATAGAGCGGTGACCCAAGACAAAAATTACCTGACCTACTGTTACTAGGAGCTATTTCTCTCCGTCGGTGGCTTTGAAGATAGTACCCAGAACCTTACCTATATGGCCAAGAAATCCCACTTGTATGACTCAATATATTGTTTCTTCTGCTTTATGACAGCTTATATCCACCACTAGCAAGCGTGTGGGTAGCCAGAAGTAATTATGTGCATATAACGGTGACTAGCCGACGACATGGACAACGTACTGTTTTCCACTCACTCTATCTTCGGAGTCGCGACATTGTAACCGCCGAAGGACACTAGTGGGGCGCAACAGGTCACAGGAGCCAATAGCCGTGTGGCGGTGTGCTTACCGGCTCGGCCGAGGTGTTGTGATGTTTGCAAGGTTGCATACTTACTAGTGGATGGTATACGACCGCTATATCTTTGATTTGACACATGATGAGGATAATACGACTCTCATTCGACGATTACAAATTCAAAGAGAGTGATGGTATTCCAGTTATGTTGTTACACAGAGGGTACAACTGGGGCTTGGCTTTGAGCCGCGGGAGTAGTTATGCGATCATGGGCGAAAATGCGGCTGAGTTGTGTGTGGGGAAAAGAGGGGGTATTTCGGTTAAACAATGCGGGATATGTCTCCTTTAACCAAATATCTACGGAATAATACTCTATGGAATTTGTGAGTCGCGGATATAAGTAGATGCAAGAGACTTCATCTGGGACCATGTGCCCCAATAATACGTGAACGCGCCCTACGAATATGCAATGCAAGTGTATACTTACTTGGTGGCCCCGGTAAAAAGCACGCCTTACGCCCTGAAGCACCCATGTTCGGGGTTAAGCGCACAATCTCTCCATGACAAGCCACTGACGATGCGGACATAGAGGTGATTGCACACCCCGGCCCGTACTTGGCTGCTGGTATTCTAGCCGTGTTCCAGCTTGTGCTTCTTAAGCAATCATGCAGGTCTTTGTACGCGTACGTTTGTGTCAGCTATTTGCTTTGCCTATTCCCGGGCGCGGATACAAATAGTTGAGAAGTATACACATCTTAGTGCCATCGATTTAATTACTAGTTACCTTTGAGTGTGCTTTACTAGCCTCTGTATTTTCGAAACGACGAGCTGCGCAATACATTCTGAGCATCGAATGATAGCAACTTAACTCGAACGCGAGACCTCTTCTATTCCTCACATATCAACGCCATGTCCGAACAAGGGCCATCAGAACTCTATCGACACCCCACAAGAAGCGAGATCATTGACCAAGCAGTAGCCGAAGGCCACGATGCAGATATCCCAACCAACCTTGGCTCGATACATCAAGTGCCAAGTCACACTTCCGGCAACGCAGCCTGGCAACACAAGGTCAAAGACGAATACGAACCAGGAGAGAAAGATATCGAAAAGGGCAACACCAATTCAATATCTAGCGGCGATGACGACGACACAGAAGCAGACGATGACCGAGACCCCAACATCGTCGACTTCGACGGTCCGGACGACCCTGAGAACCCAATGAACTGGACAGCCTTCAAGAAATGGGGCACAGTATCTCTCGTCTCTGCAATCACCTTCCTCACACCACTCGCGAGCTCGCAGTTTGCACCCGGCGTACCCGACGTCATGCGCGAGTTCCATTCGACAAACGACCTACTCTCTGGCTTCATGGTGTCAGTGTACGTGCTTGGCTTCGCATTTGGGCCGATGATTATCGCGCCACTGTCTGAAATGTATGGGCGATTGCCGCTATATCACAGCTGCAATCTCTTGTTTATTATATTTACGATTGCGGCGGCTGTGGCAACAAATATGACGCAGTTTATTGTGTTTAGGTTCTTCATGGGGTGTTTTGGCGGAGCGCCCATGGTGCTTGGGGGTGGCACGATTGCAGATTTGATTCCGAGAGAGCAGAGGGGGACAGCGATGTCGGTGTGGATTATGGGGCCTAGTAAGTCAATATGGCCATTTTTTCCTGCGGAAATGTGGCTGATGCGTTTGATGTAGCTATTGGGCCTTGCGTCGGTCCTGTGATCGGTGGCTTCCTCACGGCTGCAAAGGGGTGGAGATGGAACTTTTGGTTTGTGGCTATACTGGTAGGCTTCTCATCACGATACATAAGAGCTCGGCTAACTTAAACCTCAGGGTAGTGCATTCTTCATCATCTCACTTATCCTCATGTCAGAAACGTCCGCTGTCATCATCCTCCAACGCAAAGTCAACCGCTTGAAAGCCTCAACCGGCAACTCTAAACTGCGCTCCAAACTTGACACAGGGCTTACCCCTCAACAACTCTTCCGATACTCAATCGTCCGCCCGGCTAAAATGCTGTTTCTTTCGCCAATCTGCTCTTCCATCTCCATATACATCGCGGTCATGTACGCCTATCTCTACATCCTCTTCACCACCTTCTCGGCCGTCTTCAGGAAGCAATACGGATGGAGTAGCAGCATAAGCGGTCTTTCATTCCTAGGTATAGGTATAGGTTCATTCATTGGGCAATCCATTGTCGTCCATTACGGCAACAAAACTGTCAACAAGCACATCAAACGCGGCGATTTCCGCCCCGAACACCGGCTCTACAATATGTGCATCGGCGGCATCTCTATTCCTGGCGGACTCTTCATGTACGGCTGGAGCGTCCAGTACCAGACACACTTTATTGTGCCTATGATTGCAACGGGCATGATTGGATTTGGCCTGTTGATGACGTTTTTGCCTGCCAACACATACCTGGTTGATGTGTTCACGGTGCATGCGGCGAGTGCCATGGCAGCAGCAACGGTGCTGAGGAGTCTGGTTGCAGCGTTCGTTCCGCTGAGCAGTAAAACTATGTATGAGAAGATGGGATATGGATGGGGTAATAGTATGTTGGGGTTCATAGCGACCGCACTGGTGCCGATTCCATTTTTGTTCCTCAAGTTTGGGGATAGGATTCGAGCGAGAAGTACAGTCAAACTATGAGTTAGGGAGGGTAGAATTGCATTTCTTCATGTTTGAAAGACTGTTCGGACCGGTCGTAATATGCGGCTAAAGCTGTAATGATGATGATGGGTACATATGTCAAGATAGGATAACGAGCTATATGAGTAACACGTCTACATACTTTAATATACTATGACTTGAATTTGTTGCATCTGCTTGGCTTATAGCACATCAAATTATTTTACTCGGAAAAGAAAAGCAGGCCACATCCTACCCTGCTGGAATAGAGTATCAAAGAATAGCTTTGCAGTGAGAGTAAAAAGAGTCAAAAAAGAAGCCTGCACGAAAACGGGTATATGCCTATTAGGCACACCTCCATTGGATACGATAACCAGATCGATTATTGTTGTGGCGAAGGCGACAGAAGAGCTAGCTATAGCTGCGATGAGATAGTAGCATAACGAACTATGGTTAATATATTATATGCATGTACGAAGCTATTACTCGCATGGCAGTCGTGGGGCCTGTGCGGAGGGCGGAGTGCGGGACCCGTGATTACATAAGAGGTCGCTGTGCCTGTTTGAGAACTGCATCATCGCTGTTGAATTGCCTCAAGTCTTCTGTCCTCTTACCCGAGCATACTATCGCATAGCAAATCGCTCCTCGCCCGCACCCAGGCGTTCATCTCTCCCCGCCCCTCTCGTTTCTTTTTCGGTCCTCGCTTATCTGCCCGTCATGTCTGGCCAACAGTGTCTCCGCCGCCTACCAGCTGCCATGCGCTCTGTGCGAGCTTTGCGCGCAAGCCCCCGATGCACTCCTACTGCCCGCTCCTACTCGGCTCTCACCAAAGCCAACTCATCCGGTCTTCTGGGCCAGGCCTCAAGGTGCGGCCAATTGCTCCACCCCACCGACATGCCATCAACTGACACCCCCCACACAGGCGCCCAGCTCAGCTCTCCTCACAGCGCCTATGCGCTCTCGAGCAGATAAGAACCTATGCCGACACCATCGTCAAGGTGCCCGAAATGGCCGAGTCCATCACCGAGGGAACTCTCAAGCAATGGTCAAAACGTGCGATCAACTCTCGTTGCTCGACTGCGGGGGCAAGCTAACGATGTGTGCAGAGGTTGGCGACTTTGTTGAGCAAGACGAAGAAATCGCAACCATTGAGACTGACAAGATTGATGTTGCTGTAAATGCGCCCGAGGCCGGTATCATCAAGGAGTTCCTGGTCAATGAGGAGGACACCGTCACTGTTGGACAGGAGATTGTGAAGCTTGAGCCTGGCGCGGCGCCAGAAGGTGGAAAGAAGGAAGCCAGCCAAGAACCCAAGGAACCCGCTTCTCAGGACCAGGAGACTTCATCGCAACCTGAAGGCCAGCAGGAGCAGTCTCAGCCTGAGGCGCCAAAGGAGGAATCCAAGCCAGCGCCTCCTAAGCAACAAGAGCAGCCCAAGCAGGAATCGAAGCCTGAGCCCAAGAAGGACTCCAAGCCAAAGGAGGAGCCCAAACCCGCAACCCCCGGCAGCCGTGAGGAGCGTCGCGTATGTATACAGAGTCTGTCTCATGTTATATGTGCACTAACCGTTCAATGCAGGTCAAGATGAACCGCATGCGTCTCCGAATTGCCGAGCGTCTCAAGCAGTCGCAAAACACGGCCGCTTCTCTGACCACCTTCAACGAAGTCGACATGTCCTCCATCATGGAGTTCCGCAAGCTCTACAAGGATGAGATTCTCAAGAACAAGGGCGTCAAGCTTGGCTTCATGTCCGCCTTCTCCCGCGCTTGCATCCTCGCCGCGCGCGATGTCCCCGCTGTCAATGCTTCCATTGAGGGCCCTAACGGCGGCGACACCATTGTGTACCGCGATTACGTCGACATCTCGGTTGCCGTCGCTACCGAGAAGGGCCTTGTCACACCCGTCGTCAGGAACGCAGAGAGCATGGACATGGTTGGCATCGAGAAGGCCATTGCAGACCTTGGCAAAAAGGCACGTGATAACAAGCTCACCATTGAGGATATGGCCGGTGGTACTTTTACCATCTCCAACGGTGGTGTCTTTGGCAGTCTGATGGGCACTCCCATCATCAACCTCCCACAAACGGCTGTGCTCGGTCTGCATGCCATCAAGGAGAAGCCCGTCGCCATCAACGGAAAGGTTGAGATCAGGCCGATGATGTACCTCGCCCTCACCTACGACCACCGACTTCTTGACGGACGAGAGGCTGTCACTTTCTTGGTCAAGGTCAAGGAGTATATTGAGGACCCCAGGAAGATGCTGTTGTAGATATGGGCGCGTTCTTGCGTGTCAATTTTTTGTACATTAGGACAGCATTAGCTTGACGAATGTTGATCAAGAGAGAGTTTGGTTGAGTTGTAGCTGGCGGTTTTTTCCGGAGCTGTGCTCTAAAACCCTTGGGGCAACTACACTAAGCGAGCGATACCATTGCGCATCTACGTACGATATCCATTATAGTCGTCACGATAATATGAATCTGTTTCACTTTGTCAGTTATACATGTTACCTGGAGTGAAGACCAAATTTCGTGAAAAACTCTACACTTACCATTGCCGAGAGATGATCCTGCGCTTTTGGAACTATCCAAGTACGTTCGCATAATCAAGACAATCATCGAAACGGCACATCCATCGTGTTTGCCAATATTATCTGAACTGCTCGAGTAGGCCAATCATCAGGACTTCCAGGGCCGACATGTAATACTGAAAAAAACTATCCATCATCGAAACATGCAACATTTCCCGGTGAAAACGAATTCCAACAAGTTGAATCACTTGTCCAAGTAACTGGTATAGAGTCAAAAAAATACGAAATTAGAATTTGCAGTGTACCAACAGGCTAGCACGAAATGCGCACGGCGCTGTGTTGCTTAATGATATTTTTGGAAAAATTAGATAGCATACGATCCCGTTTAGCACAATCTTTCCAGTCTGAATGGTCATGGTTCACTGATTATTGGGTAGTAAGATGTTTGTACGAATACTTTTTAGTTAGATATGTTGATTGAGAGAAGGAGACTTCTTCATGGTGCGAGTGTACTAAGTGGTAGAGAAAACTTAATTCCATGTGCTTCTCCCATCCTGCACATACTACATGTTACCGTGTATGTTTATTCGTAAGTAGATAATGATGATAAATATACTATATACACTTACCATGGATATCATCTCTCATCTTCCTAGGCATTTAGACGCTGCTCGCACCCCTATGTAGCCATCTCATGCGAAGTTAAAAAAAAAAGTAACCACCCAGCCAAATCAGCATGAACAGAACTGTGTCAACACGCAAAAGATAACGTTGTACACGTGTGGGTCAGCCATCTCACTTAAGATGCAAAAAGAAAAAAACGATGCGGAGGAGATTCGAACTCCTGCGGCCGAAGCCATATGATATCTAGTTAATTCGAGTCATACCCATTAACCACTCTGGCACCGCACCTGAATGCTGTGATGATTGATGGAAATTTTGGGTACTAGGTAAAATATATTAGACAATGATTTTTGACGTGAAGCGAGGTGTGGGCGATGTGGGGCAATACAACTCCGTTGCTTTCTCCAACGGACGTTGTGGAGTATCGTGTACTAACACGGAATGGTAGTTTTGCATGCGAACTTGGTATAATGATTTGATTCACCATGAGTATCCAAGAGATAATGAAGTGGTGGAAGGTTCACGAAATAACTATAGATTTTTTGGTATCATGCATGCATGCATGCATTCTTTATTTCATTACAACTCTAAAAATCTATTCTACAAAAATAACAAATGCCATCAAATCCCTTTGCTAACTCCCAAACTCCAATCCTCATATCCAGTTACTGCCAAAACTTTGCAACATCCTCGATCCTCAGACACTCGGGCTCTTCATGCACTCTCGTCGCAGGAACAGCATCCTGTCTCGCCGGCTCAGCAGCTTGTATGCCCCAGCGCGCAAGCTCTTCTGAACTCTCTGTCCACTCGTCTTCACTGCAGGGTTGAGGTTGCGAAACAGTAGGGTTTGGTTTTGCATCGACTGTTTGGCAATGCTCGGTGTACGCGTAGAGTGTGTGCCGTTGAGCGCGGCAATGACCGATGGTGTGGTCGTGTTGGTTTGTTGGTACAGCTGTGATGATTGTGGTAGCTGTCATGTTCGGTGTTGTATTTGCTGGGATCTCTGGTTGTGGTTGAGATGCAAGCTTGAATATGTGTATGTGTAATGTAGATGTGATTGCTGATGCTTTGTTGTGGTGGTGGATACGAAAGTGGCAGGTACTCAAAGCCTTTTATACGATGGTTAGTGGACGAAGTCATGCAGTCACGGAGCGTGGATGCGAGTTTGTGCGAGAACAAGGTGACGGTACGGAGGACGCCGCCATGTGTGGCGTTATTGCATTGCATTGGGTAAGCTAAGTTTGGTGATGGTGGTGAGATTGGAAAGTGGTGCCACCTTCGCCACATGAGCGAGAAATAGTAATGTTGCCAACGCAGCTAAAGACGGAACGCTACGGAACTACGGAAATAAAAATAACAAGTTGAAATCATGGTATACAGCGCACGACAATGGGTATCCTAAGCTCATGCAAACTCAACTGAAATGCGAAAAAAAAGGTTCGAAGGAATCGGTAAAAAAAAGAGTACGACTTCAGGAGTCTTCGGCTTCGGCACGCGAAGACTCTGACACTGGCGGCGAGGGAGGGTGCGAGGTGTCGAGATATGCTCTCTTCGCATGTGGCAGCTCATCTGTTTCCGCTTCTGTGCGTGCGCGCTTGTGTAGCGCATTGGCTGATTCGACGTTTATGTGCGGTAGGTTGGATTGGTTATCATGGCGCTGTGACTGCCTTGCTTCCTTTTTCTTAACCACAGCCTTCTTCCACTGTGCCACGACGCGCACGACGGAAGCAACACGCTCGAAATGCGACATGGGTGGTGCAGACTCCATTTCCACCCACTCAATCTTCCTTAGACCCATTAGTGCCTTGTTGGCAAAGGACTTGGAGAGAGCTTTGGTCATAAACTCAATTTGCTGCTGGTTTAGGATTGGATCTCGGAGACCAAAACGCAGGGTCAGGTAACCCCTGGGCCTGGTCCGCCAACTGGGCAAGTGCAACGTATGTGCTTTCGCGAGTTTCAGAGGCGCCAGGAAGATGTGTTGTTCGCTGTAGTGAACGCTCTTACCACGCGACCATATCTGGGACGGAGTATCCTTGCGGCGAGGGTCCATGTTGATACGCTGGTACAGACGGAATGTAGATATCGGACCCTCGCCGTCCTTGTCTAGGAGCTCCTTGATAGCATCAATAAGCGCGCGGGTGTACGAGTTCTTGCCAGGAGCTTCAGTCGTCTGATCGATTGCACATGCGCTGAGAAGCTCGAATCGCTTGTGGCCATCCTTGGAAGACTTGACAAAATTGCTCGAGTAGCAGGTATCCAGGATGGTCAGGACATCTCCCTCGACATCCTCATGCCTGAGAAGATCTTCTGCCTTGTTCCAAGTTGCGCGGGCAGTCGTGCGGAATCCTCTATCCTGGAGCAGAACGTTGTTGCGGAGACTGCCCGTGAGTTCGAGGCAGTGTTTCTGGTCGTTGAAAACGCCATGGCCGGTGTAGTATACAATCAAGAGATTATCTGGTCCATCGTTGTTGCAGATGAAATCGCTAACATAGCTGTCTAGCTGGTGCTGTGGCTTCTTTACGACGTTGAGTTCGACGATGCTGGTGGCGTAGTTGAATCTATCACGGAAGAGAGCGCCGAGTTCCCTTGCCTAGTAAAGTCAGACGGTGACGTACGCCAACACGTGTTTCACACCAACTCACCTCTTCGCCCGTCTTGAGCTCGTCAAGGTCATCCGCCCACTTGATGATCAACACTGCGACATGCGAGTACCCCTCCGGCAGGTCCATGTTTCGTGCAATAGCCTCAGCCCACCAGTTCTGCATCTCTGCAGCTCTTTCTTGGTATTCAGCATCTGCCGCGCTCGAGGTGCTCTCGGGCATACGCCCATCGCTCTGCTGAACCGGTCCATCTTGGGATGGCTCTTCGTCAATCGATTGTATGCGTATGTCGGCATGGATGACTTTGTTTGGATATGGGTTTACAACGCGAGGAGCGGCCTCGGCTACCATTGTTTGCACGACGTGCGCGCCAGTGTCTGAGGAGAGAGCCATGAATCAAGAGGACAGCGGGGTTGCTGCAGAAGGTGAGGTTTGCAGCAACCAGCCATAATTAAGAAAGCGTTCGCGGTGGCTTTCAGCCCCCATATTGGCGGGACATGCACGACACGCGCGAGCGGGGAGATGTGGTAGATGCGAGGGCCAGCCTGCCAATCAACGCCGGGCCAATTTCCGCTTGGGGGCCGCACACGGAGCCTCCATTATCTATTTTCGACCATCGTCTTGCCGGAATCATCGGTGCCGTGTGCGAACGCTGCTCATGGCAAACTGCACATGGGAATGTTGGCTTACTCAATCGAGGTGCGCCTCCAGCGCGAGCTGATAAACGGTGTTGGTCGGACAAGGCATAAACGATGCCGAAGCGGCGGCTGTGCAAGCAACCATTTGGGCCCCCATCTGTAATCATACCAGTCACAAACCTGTGCTGCCTGGGGCTGCATCAATCGTCCTCCTAAGAGGCCAGCAATAAGGACTTGTATATTAACACCCGATTCTTCTCTTCCTCAAGGGCACAATCCACAAGGCTTTTCTGCCTCACTTCTCGCATCTCCCCAAGCCATGGCAACCACCACACTCGGCACGCAGCACATGCAGCCTGCTGAAGACATTCACGCAGCTGACAATCAGCCACACGACGAGTTTCTGGCCTCTCAGCCTGAATATGAAATTCCAGACACAAAATCAGGCGTGCGCGTGGATCCCGACGCCGCAATGGTAAGCTCGGGGCTCTCCATTACACATGCAATGCCGTCTCACAATGCCTTAGGCAAGCGCGCGGTTCAAAAAGGGCGATGTCGTCCACAAGCCAGTTTTCGTCAATGGCCTGCGCAGCAAGGGTGTCTTCACAATCTACGACCGCAGATCCAATCCTGCGGGCTATGTCGAGTACAAGCTCAAGGATGTCTACAACATGAGGGTCGAATCTGGATGGACTCGCGAGAAGGAACTGAAGCCTGGTAACTAAGCGTTGTCACCTCGCCTTGCCATGTGGCTCAGCTCACCGGTAGCTGCCAGGCAGCTGAAATCAAGGCGGGAGTAACCAATCGCGCATGAGGCGTTAGGGGCGTTCGGGGGCTGAGCTTTATTGAGGGGGACAACAATCCCCGTCCCAAGTCATGTCTGATGGCTATGCAATTTCTATTCCGCCACACTTTTACGAGCCACACTTTGTTCTTAATGTCTGTCTGACCATTTCTTGAACCTGTGCAAAACTTTTCATCCTCTCTCCTATTGCATCCTCGGTGACGTGAAGAGCTGCGCTCCCTTTCAGGCCCATAATGACCCCTCCTCGAACCATGACGGGAGACACCTACATCGAAAAGGCCCCCGGATCCCCAGCATCCCCGACCAACACAGATGCAACTCTAGCTGAGGAGTTTGTTGAAACCGCCGACGACACCCACTCCACGATCCATCCGTCCGTGCGGACAGATTCGATTGATATTGAGAGTGCACAGCCTCGTAGGTGTTCCCACCCGCCCATTTGGCCCCCAAAGTCTGCCTGCCGGTCTTGGCTCAACGCCCCGTCTCGTCATGTCGCTATCGCATGTAGCCATCGCATGTGAAAACGCCTTGCCGTCAGCACCCATGTGCATAATGGCTCGGAGACTCTGGACCAAGTACATCGAGACGCCATGCGCGCTTCGTGGAAACCAAATAAACTAATGTTCGGATAGAAGGGAAGGAAAAGCGCCCCAAATTGCTCCAACGGATAACGGTGCCTTTCCGTTCGGCACCTGAACCAGAATATGTGACCGAAAATAGAACGCGCAAGTGTATGCATTGCCCTCTCCTTAGGTCGCTCATTTCTCACAATTGGCAGTGGAGGAAACCCCCAACGGATTTCCCAGACTTGCTGCATTCCAAGCGAGCGAACCAAATTTCTCATTGTACCGCTCTTTCAGCTACTTACACTCACGCGTCCTACTTGACCTGCAAGACCAAATCACTTGTCTAGAGAAGGAGTTGGACGAAATTGATTGGGAAGATCATGACGAAGATGCCGACCGTTTGAAGTCAAGAGACTATGATGTTCAACAGCCTGATGGAGAAGGGGAGCCACGTACCCGCCGAGTTATACTTCGTGAGATCCAGTCGAAGCTATTGGAGTATGGTGAGTATCGAACTTTACAAATTGGAGTTGGATGTCAAGACTGACAACCATCTTCAGACGAGGTCCTCATCAAGGCAAGAACACTGGAGTCATTCCAAAGACCTTCAGACCGCAACTACCGCAGCGTCCGGCGCTACTGCCACAACCAAAAGCCACTCATGGACGCTGAAATGGACTCCATCCGCACCAAGGAAGACATTGTCTCACTGCACAACGGCCGCGAATGGGCTACCTTTGATGGTGGCGTAGAGACAGTAATTGGCCAAATCGACCGCCTCCTACAAAAAGTCTTCCGAACCGAGTCCTTGCCACTCCAGGTAAGCATTCACCCTCTTGTGGCAAAACCCCGTCACACGATGCTGACTGCTGCTGCTTAGAAATACTTCCGCACACCAGAGGCCCAAGAAAAAACAACAAACCCCTACGTCTCCTTCTACAGCAGCTCTCGCATCGACAAACTCGTCAACGTACTCATTACTGTGGTTATCTTCTGTCTCCTCGTCGTCCCTGTAGTCACCATGTACCAGCTCACTAGTACTGCTACACATGCTGAACCCAGCCCTACTGACAAGAACGCTACTGCTGCTGTGGATATAAACAAGAGGGATACTTTCAATGCAGTTGGTGTTTTGATGGTTTTTACGTTGCTGTTCAGTGCTGCGATGAGTTTGCTGACGAAGGCGGCGAGACACGAGCTGTTTGCGGCATCTGCGGCTTATTGTGCCATCTTGGTTGTTTTCATAGGGAATTTCACGGGCCCGGGGAATTGATAGACGTTTGATGCTAATGATTAATGATAATGAGTTATGATTGATGATTGGTATTGGCGTTTGGTGAATGCCAGCTGGGCAGTGAGGGAGAAGTTCAGTCAGAAGATGCCTTTTGCTACTCTTTCAGAATTGGTAAAAATCCCTCTTACCCTGAATCCGGTAGATTTTTGGTGCGCCGGTTCTTGCACTAGATGTTCCACGTTGCAAAATATGTACCAAGGCCTTCTTGGTGGATCCGGATGGTTGGATGAAAATTGCCCCGTGGCACAGACCCAACTTCCCCAGATGCCGCACGGATGCTAGACTAAATACTAAGATCGATGAGCGCCGGAAATACGACAAAGGAGTAACCGGAAGTGAATACTCCTCTCTTCCACAATTAGAATTATGGATGAGTTTTCATCGATTGAACCTCACAACTGTTTCTATTGTGACTCAGGACAAGGGTTTCGGAGACGACTTCATGGGTCTCAGGCACCTCGGAAGCAACCGGAAAGTCTGACCACGAATCTCTCTCTGCCACACGTAAGCAGACACGCGATTCGTGCGTAAAGTTTGAACAATAAGATATTAAATAATCCTTTTTTGTGCTACTTGTTCGCTCTTCTCGCTTTCTGTTTTCTTTGTAAAAGGGCGTAGTCCGGACAAGAATTAGACGACAAATCCTAATAACACATTACTTCGAATCGATGAGATTCTTCGACTATACACCAGTATCATTCTCCCATACTCGGAAATTCTCGGAAATATTGCAATGTCATTCCTTCTCAACTACGCCTTTGGACAACGACCCGCTCCAAAGCGCATACCAACGGATACAGTCATACCGCTGAATAGCCAGGATGATAGAAGTGAACATAGAAACATTGCGGTGGAGCTCACTATGCGCTTCGACGATGTTCTCGATGCCCAAAAGCTCGCTGATGCACTTTGGAAATTGCTTGAGAAGCCCCGTTGGAAAAAAGTGGGAGCACGAATACGTTGGAACAACAACGGTGGACGACTTGAGAATCATATTCCGGCCCAGTACACCAAGGATCGTCCACCAATTGATTACACTCAAAAGACGTACGATATGAAATTGCAAGAACATCCCGTGTCGCGCAGGTTGCCCAATGTCGAAGACAATGATTGTATACAATCATTTGAAACCTTACCTGTGACGACTGAGCTTACGCCACGGGAGGGCGGTCCAAAAGTGCTTGAATATTGGACTCACAGCGACAAGGCACAGTTAGGGCTGGACATTGCCAATTTTCAAGATGCGACATTGGTTACAATAACGTGGCTACATACACTAATGGATGCGTTGGGACTCCATACACTGTTGGATGCATGGATCGCGGTCCTAGAAGGAAGGGATGAAGACGTACCAGAACTCTGGGACTACGATGTTGACTATTTAGAAGAGCTTGGCACGCTACAAAATGAGGAAGATGAAGAAAAGAAACAACATTCGGTATGGGCGACAGCATCAAGTCTCAAGGACTGGATATCGAGGCTACCCAAGTTACCCAACTTCAAACTCATCCTTGCTGTCCTTCACTGGCGCCTATTCCAGACCCCCAAGCCACAATGCGATCGCAAAATGTACATACCAGCACCCTCCATGGCCCGACTACGCAATGAAGCAATGAGCGACCTCGCCTCACTCGACCCTTCTCAAGTAACCTACAACACCACTGCTCCTCCCAAAACCACACCGTTCCTCTCCGACGGCGACATCATCACCTCCTGGCTAATCCGGCACCTCGTAACCTCCGACCTCGACCTCCCAAAGCACCCTCCCACCCGTCCAATCCTGGTCCTCAACGTCCTCGAAATGCGCGATGTACTAAGCGAAGCGACGGAAAAATACAAAGTCCTAATCCCCAAAAACACCGCATACATCGGAAACGCCACGGCCGGTATCTTCACCCCCTTTACACTAAAAGACTTTCTCGGCCTCCCCCTCGGCCACGTCGCCGCCAAACTCCGCAAGGAAATCGTCGAAAAGGGCAACCGCGAGGCGCTCGAAAAAACGCATCGCGACCAGCGGCTCGGTCGCTACGACCACATACTCCCACCGGGTACGACGATGATTCCCAAGACAATCATCATGAGTAACTGGAATAAAGCGAGGTTTTTCGAAACGGACTTTTCGGCGGCTCTTGTGCGTGGTGGGAGCGAGGAGAGCAATGGAAGAGGAAGGAGGGGGAGGCCGACGTATTACCATACTAATGGGATATTTAGGCGCCAGAGTGATTGGGTGTCTTTGGCGCACATGACGAATCTGGTCGGGAAGGATGCGAAAGGGGGGTATTGGGTTACTGCGTCAATGCCGAAGGAGTCGGAGGAGAGGTTTATGAAGAGTATTGTGGATGGGTGAAGGGGTATATGGGAGTCAGTTTGGGGTGGAGTGTGAGATAGACGAGATGTCTTAGAGTTCAAGGGATGCTAAGGGAAAATGTGGAATTTGTTTTGTGGTGCGGTCGTTTTTGTTTTGTTTTGTGTATTGTACAAGAGTATACGGAAGAAAGATTGAATAGACAAGAGCTTAGTGCTTCCACTCAATGAAGTACTCGTGTTTCAGTCTTTGCTAACTCCTTGTGCATATTGAGCCGGATCTAGCTCTCGCACAGTCGCCCCATCAATGCAGAATAAGACTTTTTCAACTCTCGGCGAAACCTGTTCATTCTCTTTCCATTGTTGAAACCAGATTTGGACATACTCCTGCACATCGTTCAGGAAATATTTTGCTCTCTCGACATTGGCGGGGTAAAGTTGTTTGAAGTAGAGATGGGCGAGTTGATGAATTGCTCTCACCGGCACTTCTGATTTACTTAGGAGTCTGTTCCCGTCTCTGTAGACACTCGTATCGATATGGAACGCTAGCGTTTTGGTCTTGAAGATGAACGGACGTCCTGTTGGTTCGCCTGAAAAGGGCTGTTCCATGAAGTCGGAGAGCGTGTTGACGACAGAAGCGTCGATGTTCTCGCTACTAACGAGGTTGTTGAGTGGATTCAATGCCCGCCAGTTCAAGTACCTTGTAGCTGGCCGACAGTCCTTATCCGTGCTCTTGCAAGAACCTGCTACGGAGTCCGTATTCCACTCATGTTGTAGTGACCGCTCGTGTTCAGTGCAGCAAAGAATGAAATGGACGTCGATTCGGTCAAAGGCGCCGTCTTTTCGCACGGGCAGATTTCGCCACGTTGGCCAAATCCAATGGTCGTCAATGATTGCAACATCGAGGTCGAGGGTCTGTGGCTTATTTGAGAGGTAGGTGTGCGTCTCCAAGTAAAGCTTCCGACTCGTGAGTAATAGATTCAGTGCAGGGTGTCGTCCGTCGAGTTTCAGCTTAGGGACGCAATATATGTTTCTAGGGAATAGGCCTGTATCGTCTACTGGCCGGTAGCGTTTGCTCTCCTCCGGCCAGTGGATAGAGGTAACCACGAGGTCAATAATCTCGAAGAGAAGTTCACTTGGTAGATCTGATAGTCTCGCCATAGCTGTGTGGAAAACGTCATGACGCTGTTCGATGAAGGGCGTTCGCCTGTTGTGGGCTGCGCCCTAGTAGTAGTATGATGTAATCACCCCACTAGCCTCTTGCCTAGTCTACATACACCAACTGCTGTTGTTACTTTTCTCATGAGAGTATAATCGGCCCTGCTATGACTTCGCCTCTTGCGCTGCAAGCATTTGAGACACGCTCGATCCATAATTGTGGCGCATGCCCCCGTTTCGGTTAGCGTAGATGACTCATTATATCTCACTGATGCACGAGCGCCAAGTACAGCTACAGTCATACTTATTGCCTATTGTGGACATCTCGTTTATGCTCTAAGTGGATTCGCATGAGTGGACATGTATTCTGGTACAACATAAGTATCATTCTATGCTCGTTGGCATTTAACATCGCCACCACTTTCTCGTTTCACGTTTACACGATACCCATCCGCTATTTCTTTCTATTTAGCATTGCTTTTCACCAAAATTGTGGCGTTTTGAACAATGGCGTCTGCGGAGGAATCTACAGCACCCGCACGTATTTCAACAGCATCGTATGATACAGCTCTTTGCATTTTACCACCCAGGTCACAATGCGGCTATGTGGATCAGTTGCGAGAGCTCTACGACAAGGCTTTTGGAAGATGGCCAGCACACGTCAATCTCGTATACCCATTCGTAGCACCTGAGCAGCTTCCACGGGCACAGAAACAAATCCAAGACTATCTTGCAACGCACCTGGATCAAAACAACCCAATTAATGTGGAACTAGCCCAAGCCGGGTATTTTACTCAAAAGAACAGGTGCACAATCTTCCTTAGCGAAGACAGTGCCAGGCACGACAATGGCGATGTAAATGCGACGCTCGAATCACTACGGAAATTAGTGCTGGAAGCTATAGGACAACAGCCTCCTCGATCTACCTTACATCTCACTCTTGGCCAATCTGAGGACAACACAGTTTTCGCACGGGAATATCTCTTGGACAAAGCAAAACTCATACCGCGCCTACGATTTAGCGTTGGATCACTTGCTATCTTAGTACGTGAACGAACGAGTGGTTCTGATTCGACAGATTGCATGCGCCTTTTCGCTACCATCGACATTTGCTCCTCTGATGCCGTCCCAAGACCCGACAGCCCTAATTACTGGATACGAAGCCTTCCTTCGAATGTAACCGCACTCCAGTCTGAGGACACTCGAGATGAAATAGTCCAGCAAGAGCCCAGCCAAGGAGTGCAGCCAGGGTCGACGTACTACTTCGATGAAGATGAATACAAATGGTCAATTTACACTGCTGAGGAGCGCGAAAAAGTCGAAGCGGAGACAATCACAGTCGCGAGCTATAATGTATTAATCGATAGCGAGTACCCTCCCACACATGATCGCGATTCTTTGCTCGTCGTTAACATCCTCTCGGACCCCGCAATGGCGGATATTCTGGTACTACAAGAGATGTCGGACGACTTCCTATCCTATATGCTGGGCGACAGCGAGATTCAGCGAAGATACCCGTTCGTTTCCCATGGACCACCCGAACAACCCGACATTGGGCCACTACCCAGTTTGCGAAACATTGTTGTTCTGAGCCGTTATCCATTTTCTTGGAAGTCAGTACCATTCTATCGAAAGCACAAGGGCGCCATTGTTGCACAGTTTCGAGGGCTGGCCACATCTGATTCGTCAGGCTCGGAGGGTCTGGTAGTCGCCAGTGTCCACTTGACCGCTGGCCTTACTGATGGCTCGACTGCAACTAAACGAGCTCAGATGAAAACCCTCATCAGCCATCTAGAGCAACACTATGAGAATGAGCCATGGATCATTGCCGGCGACTTTAATATTGTCACCTCAAGTTACACCATTGAAACTGCTTGCAAGAACAAGGCGATCACCGAAGAGACCGCGAACACTCTCTCTTCTATAGAGACCTCAATTAGCGATGCTGGTTTGTTCGACGCCTGGGCCGTTGCCAGAATTGAAGGAACGGACCAGACAAGCATTGCCGATATGGGAGATCTATACGAAGGCGAAGAATCCGCGACGTTTGATCCACAAAACAACAGACTTGCTGCGGGAACTACCACGACTTCGCACGATCGCCCACAGCGCTACGACAGGATACTGGTCCGCCCAAACAATACTCTTCATGTGACTCGGTTCAATCAATTTGGTCAGCCTGAGACTATCAATGGTGTACAGATAGTCGCTAGTGATCACTACGGAGTAAGAGCAAGACTAAAGGTCGGACATGGTGGAACGATGGATAGTACAAGGGATACTGATTCCGTCAATCAACCCTCAGTCCAATTGAAGCGCGCGATCGCGACCTTGGCGGAGTCTTCTGATATGTCTTCAGCACTTGAAACCCATGGTATGATTCCCAACGAGGAGCAAACGGCACAGCGACAAGAAGCATTTGCGCTTCTCCAACGAATAGTCTTGGACACAAATAACGATACAGAGACTGGGCAATCTGGTATCCCGCTAGTCATAGTACCAGTCGGCTCGTATGCTTTGGGTGTTTGGACATCCGGTTCAGACATTGACTGTCTTTGCATTGGTTCCATCAGCTCGAAGACATTCTTCAAACTTGCTCGACAACGTCTCGTCAAGGCTGGAAACCCTCAAGTGCGCATCTTGAGAAAGGTTGAAGCTACTACTGGTACTATGCTTGAACTTTCTGTCAATGGCATATTGATGGACTTGCAGTATTGCCCTGCAGCGCAAGTGGTCGAAAGGTGAGTGCCTATATCTGATTACTCCTAATAACAGTACTGACATGTTTCCTATAGATGGTCCGAATTTGCAGAAATCCCAGCATCCGACCCCATTCTCAACCTCTCGATGCTCTCGCTTCGCAAGTTGAAACCGTACCGCGACCTACTATACCTCCAGCGCACAATTCCATCGCGATCAATATTCCGCCAGGCTTACCGATTGATCAAGCTGTGGGCTGTGCAGCGCGGTCTCTACGCTGCAAAGTTTGGTTACCTGGGCGGAATGCACATCACCCTCATGCTCTCCTGGGTTTGCAAGAGCGTAGCACATGACGCTGGCTCAATAAGTGTTGCAGACATAGTCGTGAGCTTTTTTCAGCACTACGCAAACTTTGACTGGGCGAATGATATGGTGTATGATGCGTTCTTTCACAAGAAGAAGCCGCGATACAACCGCAGTGCAAGGGAGCCCATGGTTATCCTTAGCTTCCACTCACCCAACTCCAATTTCGCAAACAAATCTACGGTTCCGGGTTTGCAGATGTTGATCAAGGAGTTCAAGGCTGCCGATATGAGGTTAAGTGAGCCTGGTATGACCTGGCAAAAATTCTTCAGCACACCATCGGATCTGGCCTCAGAACCTCGTCTTCCTTCTAGAGTTGTTGAGTTCCTGAACGCTTACAATGATTTTATCAAGATTGACATCCAGTTCTGGGGCCGTATGCTTGCAAAAGGCAAGAGTTTGGTTGGTTGGGTTGAGTCACGTTGCATATCCATCGTCGTTGGTAATTCCCCCGAGACCTGAAGTAATACGTATACACTCTAACTGACTATGCAGACATCCACAAAGCACTTCCGGGATCAGAAGTGCGGGTCTGGCCAGCTCTATTCACAGACGATACTCCCAATAATTTGACCGACAGCAACGACTTTCAGGGATGTTACCTGATTGGCTTATCGAAAGCAGCAGAAGGCAACTTGACTGGAGGTCCTGAAGATAAACAAGAGGCCAAGAGAGCATTAGAAAAAGTGCTTGATCGCTTCCTCACCCAGCTCCGAACTGATGAGAAGAATTACGACTCAAATACCTCCTGGATTGATGCGTCGCTAGTCAAGAGGCGTGATGTCAAGACTCTACAGCTAGATGAACGAGAATGGGGACACTACGTCATGGATATGGACTCTGATTCAGAAGACGAACAAGAGCTCGAAGAAGAACTCGAGGAGGCTGATGAAGCCAAGCCGCAGCGTGCAATCCCACAACGCCCGAAGCCCACCGCGACGCCCTTATCGAGTTCAAAACTTCGTCCCGCCTCCGATGTTCTGAATCGATTACGCTGGGACCCAAGTCTTGATCCCAGTGACTACATTATCGGATATGAAGACCGGTTTCTTGGTGCGAAGGAGACAGGACTTGAGAGGTGGAAGACGGAGCAGACGGACGAAGAGTTTATTCCTCAGCATAGGATACTTTATTTCAAGAAGAGGGGTGAAGATGGTGGAGCGGAGGTTGTGTGGGAGAGAGCGACGAGGATTGATAAGATTTTTGGGAGTGGACTGGGGACTGGAAAGTGATTATGCGCTAGATGTGATAAATGGTGAATGAAGTTTCCGCCAGAAGCGTCAGTGACTGGTGGTTACCATCATCTTGGATAGCCGCGATTTTTGACTCAGAGCTGAGCATCGATAGAGAATTACACAACTACCCAATCTTTGCTATTCGCGTATTAGAATATGGAGCCAGAACCCAAAGCCAACATTTCTGAGCGCACATGAAGTCACGAACGTTATACACAATTCGCGTAGCTGAATCTCAATTGGAACAACGTCAATCTGCACATCCCAATAATAAGAGAAAAAAACTCCCCCAAAACAACCAAGACTCTTGAACACAACTCCAGACGAGCCTCAGGCACCTCACGCTTCATTACGTAAACCCCGGAACCCACGGATGACATTTGGAAATCCGGGGAAGCCCCCATACAACCTCACCACATTGATTGGACGAGCACTACGCCACCAAGTTTACGCCCCATGAATCTCATCACCAGCAAACCAACCCAAGTCTTTTCACAAAAGCATACTAGTGAATCCCAGTTTTCCCCCCAAAAGCGTTCGCAAGCAGCCTCCCCAACTACCACCATCCCCACACCCTCTTCAATCTCTATCTAGCCCCCTAGCGCCCCAAAAGCAGCAAAGCGCCGCCCCATAAGGTGATTGGCAACGGAGAATTTTAAAATAATAATAGCTAGTAACTAAACCAACCAGTCCAACCCCGTTCCCCACGCACATCCACACCCCCGCTTTTCTTCCTCTCGCTCTCCACTCTGCCTTCCCCATTCAGCTCACCCGCACACGACCAAGTACTTGCATCCCTAAGCATAGTACATCAAGGAAAAATAGATAAGAGTCTCCATATCCTCCCCCCCCCCCCCTGTTTATTTTCATCTCCAGCCCCCGTTGCCGTAACCGCCAGATAAAGTGTACAAACGGCACGTTGCACGTTGATGATGTTGGGAACGGCAGATAGAAATATCATCGTTTGTTTGGGGAGAACGGGTATTGGACAAGGGTGACATGGACGTGCCGGTAATACTCTGCGTTGTATTTTATTTCAGCCTGGTGCTGGGAGGGATTGGTTGTAAGGGAGAGAAGGGCAAAAAGTGGGGGAGGGTGGTGTTCGGGCCGAAAGCGGGTTGGCGACGAGGTGTGTTTCGCCGGGGTTTCGGGGGCCGCGGTTGGAACGTGGGGAGGAGGGAGAGAAGGTGGAGGGTGGGAATGTGGTGGAATGGGAAGAGGGAGCGAGTGTAGATGAGATGGTTTGGTGTTTGTTGAAAGTTGGATTTGCTATACATGTATTGTGTAGGTGTTGTGGGATGATGTTGACAGCGGTGGCTGATGGAGCATAAAGTGGACTATATCATGATTTAAGGGTCAAAGAGAGAGAAAGAGGTGGAGGGAACAAGTGTTCTATTACGAACACGTGTAGATATCCGTCTAACTTATAGCAACAGTAGCCATATGCCATACATAACCATTGAACAAGAAAAGGAAAAAAACGCCCAAATTTGGCACCTCCAGCTCTAATACTTTCAAAAGCCCCAAAACAGAGGGAGGCGGGAGTTCAAACCATAAATCTATACATTCCAAAGTACATTCCTCTGATCCCTCGCATTGACCCAAACATATTCTGTACACCTAGGATTCGACTTGGTCTTGCCGAGCGTAACGGCAAAAAGATTGATTTCCATCCACACGGGGCGCATGCCCATGCGCTCCAGACGCTCCCACCAGCTGCGGAAGCGGCCGAAATCGACGCTGCCACCACCGACCTGGTTGTTGGTGGAAACACCATCTCCCAAGTGCAATTCAATCATGACCTGGCCAATTGGCAGCACCGACTTTCCAGATGCGGATTGCACATTGTCGAAAGCGTCCATCATGGTATCTAGCGCATCGTACTCACTACCCTCGACATCGATTTTCAAAATGTCAATGTAGGTGTGGTTGTTCTGCTTCATGAGGGAGGGAAGAGTCCAGAATGGGGGACTAGCATCATGTGCGTCTTCCTTTCCGAGTCCGACCTTCTTGAAAAAAGTGCGGTGACGGTGTTTCGGTGCAATCTGCGGGCCCCAGGCGTCGACGGAGAAGTCGTAGCCCCAGATGCGGGCGCTGGGCACGCGCTCGAGCATTTCTGCTTCGAATGAGGATTCGCCGTTGATGCCGAAACTGTACATTACGAGGCCGTCTTGGGCGTTGGAGAGGGACGACTCTTCAGATGCGGAGGCTTTGACTGCGGGAAGTCCTTCGTAGACGCTCATGCCGCAGACCCATTTTCCGCCGTCGCCCATGCGGCCTACGCGCTGGATGTCGTGGGGGCAGGTCCAGGTTGGGGGGAAAAAGTCCCAGATGGTGAATGGGTATTTCAAAAAGTCCATTGGGAAGAAGGGGATCCTTGGGTTATCCGGGTGGGATTTTGCCATTTGCTCTCGCTGGTCGAGACTTGCTTTCCACGATTTCTCGGAGAGAGCGGATCGGTCTTTTATCCATGCTCGGAGTAGTGAGGAGGATTGCGATGAGCCTGTTGATGGCAGGACAGGCAGGTAAGGAAGGAGAGCCGTGCCAGCGGATTCTTCATTGTGGAAAATAAGAATGAGGAAGACGACGACGAATATGCCCGCAAATATACGTGCTAGAGTCAATGTTAGAAGGAGGGGGGACTTGGGAAAAGCATCGCAAAGCAACATGTAACATACCTCCGAAAGACCTAAACATTGTGGCGGTTGTACAAAAAAAAAGAACGATGTCCAAATATCTAGATGAGAGAGATAAAGAACAATCGTGATATGTACATAAACCTCCGAGTTGAATCGGTGGAGGTTTCTATTCGCGTCAAGCGTCGGTGAGGTAGTGACGGGAAAGAGCGAAGAAGGGTGAGGAAGTGTAAGTATGTAGATGTAGGTGAAAAGAAAGAAAACAAAAAAAGACAAAGAGACGATGAAGGAAAGAGAGACAAAAAAAGGGAAGGTTAGAGCCAAAAATGGCCCGAGAGCCCGCCTCGCATGCAGATGTTATCATGGTCAAACAAGGGCCCTCCTCTCAATCTGTCTGGATTCCCTGACATGGGATCGCCGTGTATGGGACACGTGCCAAGCATTGCCGCCGAAACACCCAACAGCGGGACCCAAAGCTGGCAACGAGTGTTACGCGTACATTGGACTCGCCAAGCACTGACCTTCAATATCAAAAAAAAAGATAATTGGTCAGCCTGTCCCCTTTGGATCCCCCGGTTTTCTTATTAGTCGGACGATGGACACATGTGCTGGTGATGGAGCGAGACGACAGCATTAGGCGCGCCCCTGCTGACCATGACTGACCATCCATGACATACGAGCTGACTGCGGAGTAACAGCTACATGCGGCTACACCTGCACCATTGGATCCTGGGGCACCGACGTTGGCTTCGCGCGCAAACTAATGTGACGGCGGCTCGACTAGCCGCGGGAGACGTTTTGCGATTGCGATGGTGGTAGGCAAGTCGTGTACCAAGGGTGGGTCTCTTGGCCATCAGCCGCCACCAGCGTCGTTTCACCCTTAGCTGGGGGGCAGTCGACCTCCCTGAACATGCTTTCACACTGGGGGGCCGCAAAGAGGCCCTGTCGCACAGACCTCAAGATTGCGCATACAAGTCTGGTTCCAAGTCGTGTAGGGTACGCAATGTGAGAGCTGACAATGATATCATATGATCTACCTGTCTATCTTCATGTGCATACGTACTCAACCGATTGCGATGACCAAAGAAAAACAAAACAAGTGGGGATTCTACATGGCGATGTGCATATACGGTGCTATTTACAGAAAGCAACCATACTTAGTAATAACAACAACAAAATAGTCTTTGCATAGCCTCGGCGCTATACTATAGAGCTGACATATTACCAAAGTTCTAATGATCCAGAGTATGTGCGCCATCCCCTATGAGCGCATTGTGCACATCTGATGTCTAGAGTTTCACGAGCATAACGAAAAAAAAAATCAGGCCAGCGTCTTGTGGACAAAGACGGCAGCCACAATAAGGAGCACACTGCATGTAGTGAATACTGTGTCGCGATGCGCCTCACCTATATGCATGCATTAGCTTGTGTTGATCTTGGACGACTGTGAGGACATTGCATACCTTCCTTGGTGGTGCTGAGCGCTAGCACGACAAAGACGTTGAGTGGAATGCGAAGAATACCGTAGATGCTGGCTCGTGAACCATCTTCAATAAGCTTGCTCTTGAGTGAGCCCATGGCCGGGTAGTAGATTCCGCAGCAGAGCTCAAAAATGCAGAAGCACCAAAGTGTGAGGCGTTCGTCGCGGAAGTGCCCGGGGATAAAGAAACAGACAGAAGAAACGGCGAGAATGCCAATGAGCATCTTCTGCGCGGGTACTGGGTTCGCCGATGTGGAGACATGTTTGTGAAGGAGAGAGCCGAGCATCATGGAGCACATGAGGATAGCGAAAATGAGACCGAAAGGCAGTTCTGCTTCATGTCAGGCACATATATTCAGAGAAAGTGGCGTTGGAAAGTTGCTTACCGTCTGTCGAGCCGGATAGTTGGTGGCTGAGCTTCAATGCAGGGAATTTGAAAAAGATGAATAGGAAAAGTGATCCTTCAAAGAAACCCGATACCAGCGCGAGAATCATAATGTTGCGATCACGTAGAATTGTGCGTAGAGCAGAGGTGGAGGAAGGCGCCGGCGCCGCCTCTTCTTGCTGAAGAAGACCTTCGGTCTCAGACGCCCTTCGGCTGCTGGATCCATAGTTCTCACCCCAGTACGACGAGATGGCCAGGAAGGACAGGGCCAAGCATGCAATGGAAGCCATGAAGGGTGTCTTGGCCGTTCCCGTTTTGGTGACTGCCCATTCAGCGAAGATGCCAGAGGCAATGGCAACCAGAGTGTTTGAAGTGGTCATGGTGCTGAAGATGGCGCTCAAGTGAGGCTCACCATCTTGCAGCATAAGTTGGTTGAACTCGGCGACGAGCCAGCTCTCGAAGACGCTCCAGAGGATCGTTCCGCAGAGACCGCCGAGTATACGACCGAAGAATAGAACGTAGATGTTGTTGGTAAGGAGCGTAGCACACGAGAGGGAGTAGATGGCGCAGTATCCAAGACAGGCCGTCTTTCGGCCATAACGGTCTGCGAGTCCGCCTACAAAAGATGCGGAGATGCCGGCGGAGATGAAGCCTGTGAGGAAGAGGAAGGCGACTGTTTCTTCGGGGAGTCCCTTCTCATCTGCAAAGACGTGTGAGTACGCAAGGGGTATGAGTTATTCATTCACATGCATGTACCTTTGTAGATGGGATAGATGTAGGGTCCCTGGAGCCAATCTGCAGCGTTAACGAGCAAATAGATTGGGAAGAAACGCTTCTTCAGCTTGCTCAAGCCGTCCATATCAGGCTCGTGGGATTCCAGTCCATCTTTCTTGTCCGAGACGGCCACCTCGGTGGTTGCTTTGCGGGAGCGGTGGGTTTGGTAGAATGCAAAGAGATTCAGCAATACGGAACCCGCAAAGGTAGCTCGGTAGAGGTCCATGTTGAATGTGGACTTGCAATGTTGAAAAGAGCGGAAGTGAATTGGTGAGACGATAAACAAGGTATGTACAGTGAATGGCCAGCAAACACAGAAGGGAAGCAGGACAGAAGACGAGTGGATGAGGTAAGATGGCGCTAATTGCTAACTAGAAGCCTATGGGCAGAAAGGGTTAGCCTCGATGGCTCGGAGGAGCAGCTGGAGCAATACACTTGACACGGGATGCGAGTCTGATGTTAAGTGCCGCCTCACAAGCCGTTTGGCGCGCCAGGATGAGCCCTGATTGAGATCAGCCAAGGTGGACTGTGCTATAAATGGAGCTGGGCAGGCTGGTGTGCTTCAAGTCGACATGCGGGCTGACGGTAGGCTTGGCCGGATTGCGCGTCAAAAAGTGGGCGGCGCGCCTGCACGTTTCCAAAGTGTGGGACACACGCTACGCTTCGGATGGCGAGTGGCTCCGGGGCCGTGCGCGCCTTCTTTGTACGCGGGGTGCGGCCCCTTGTAAGGCCCCGCCGGCTTGGTGCCTGTTTCGAATCTGGAAGCCTGAGGAATTAATAGCTTTGGTCTCCATATAGCAGACCATTGTGCGAATACTGAGCCGGTTGCCATGGTCTGCCTGAGCAGATTGTGAGGCAGTGGATACAAGCCATCTCCATGCTCAGTGTAGACGTCGGTTCAGATCAAGGAGCCAGTCCGGCTGCACCGACGACGGGCTGGTCGACATGATGAAGCGAGAATCCAACAACATGCGAGTTACCAGTAGTGTCATGCGAGTAATCGACATTGCAGCAATGAAGATGACGTCCGTGATGCCAGAGACATAAGTAAAGATTTGATGCCGTTTGCTGGATTCCAAGGTATAGCCATGTCAAGACACCCATATGTGTATGGGTTGCTCACATGTCATCTGTATTCCGTTTCGCTGTCGTGGTTTCGCATCGCTGATTCGGAGTACGGCATAGACATGTATCAGAGTTCAAATCGCAGCAATGGCTGGCATGTCGGGATGATGTGTTTTCTGGTCGTCTACTGCAGTCATGGTGTTGAGAAATCATTCCTTCCATGGGAAACAAATCCACACCAGACACGCCAAGCCATGACGTAACAGCTGCACTAGCGGCACCTGTCATGCCCTGTCCTTCTATACCACACAAGTCAACGCCGTTTACCTTTGAAACCATTGACTGCCAAAATCGGTGTCGTCTTTCAGATACTCGCGTCGGCATCTGCTATAACATCATAATAGTAAGCACGCAAGTGGCTTCATTGGTACCGAGAGTACCATTTCTCTCCGGCCTACCATTTTAACCTCTCATGTCCTTTCCTTTTCTCCCAATTTATCGAGCTATCATATTTCACGCAACCCCTGGTGACGGGATCAGCACTAAGGTAGGACAGAGTTCGTTTGGAATGACAAGGCATCGGCTACCGGTAGGCTAAGCAATCAGTCGTCATCAAGATTAGTAGCTTCTACATCAGTGTATACGGCTCACATAAGCACTCAAAACTGACAAAAAAACTGATTCAAGCCTTGGTTACCTGAACAGCTCTGATTGGATAGTGTATTTACATAGTAATGTTTGCTTAAGCACTGCCCATGAATATGTATGTAGTCATTGCACGAGCATATCCTAACCCGGGCAACCTCCAGTACTATCCATATCGGTACATAGGAGCATCGCACCAAGGCGACCAAATCTCTCTAATCACAAAAAATACTCGCATGTTCTCGCATATTCAACCCATACAATTCCTCCCCTTGTCCATCGGAGATTCCGCATCACAGACGATCCCCGTTCTTACCCCGGCGCGCCGTCGTTCTAACCTCCCGATGCAGCGGACGGAACTTTGTTGCTCAGCATGCATGAGTTCTGCTCTATCTCAGCGATCTTCTTCAGACATTTCTGGCATGCCAAAGCCTCGCATCCAGGGCACCTGCTGCAGCCGACGCGGGCTTCCATGCAGAACACACAGTGATCAGCACCACCGGGCTGCACTCTCCATGTAGCACTTTTATATTTGCAAGGACGAAGCACACACTCGTGCGACATTCTGACAAAAAGACCGTGTTGTAGCCCGCCTTGACCAGGGCTTGGGGGCCTACTCTCATCGGCACTGTAAGAGAATTTATTAAAAGCGTTCAACAAAGTCACTTCGCGTTCAATCCACTTACGGAGGGTCGCACTCGGGATGCCGGGCATAGTACTCGGCTGACACCTGTTGCCATTTCTGGTACGCGGCGCTATTCAGGTACTTCCATCCAGGATCACCAGGCTTCTTGTAGGGCTTCTTCGGCGGAGGACTGGCTCTACGAGCTCTCTCTCGCATTTCAGCTTCATACTGATAGGTACGAGTGTTACCAAAAGGTTGTTCGTCAGCACCCGGAGCGGGAGGGTCAATCTGGAGCTTCTTACGCCAGTAGGTCCTATCATACTCCTTGCGGAACTCAGTATCAGTTAGTCTGTTATAGGCTTCGCGTGAAGCACGAAAGAGAGTTGAATCGCCAATTCCAGACCCGTCGGAATGATGCTTGATAGCCAAGGCATGAAAGGCAGATCTGATCGCCTCGGCTGAGGCACCGAGCTGCAGTCCTAGGGTAGCATAGTAGTCCTGGAATCCCCTTGGCTCCATCTTTGTAAGCTTCTCCTATTTGTTAGTTGTGCAACTAAAGTGAGGAAGAGACTTTATAGATTGGGGAGATAGAGACAGAAAAGTGGAGCACCTGGTGGAAGATGGCCATTTAGGTAAGACATTTGTCCATTATGAGTGAACGCCTGCCTAGGCAGAAACAGTCATCACGATACCTTTTGACAGATACGTCATCTCATTCTTCAATGAACATGTCGGAAATACAGGGCTAGATACGGCAGTGCCGGGTTTCATACGAATCCGCTTACGCACTGCGCGCAGTTGATATATTTCCCATCAAACAAGAGCAAAGTGAATCGGGGAAGGTGAAATGGGCTTACGGAATAAGAACTAGGCGTCATGTGTGCAAAAGGTCGCAGGCAGTCAAGGCTAGGATGGTGTCATTAGTGAGTGATGCTACCTAAAGAGATTGATCAAACTTTCACTACACCATCTCAATGAGCTTGCGATTTCTGCTCTTTAATAGGCACATTTTATAAATTGTAGGTGTGTAAGCAGCGATAACCAGGAAACTACGTTTCATTTTGTATCTAGGTGTCTTCTTTGGCTCCTTTCGTTTTCACGAAAAGTAAATCTAGGCTTTATCGTTTAAGACGACCCACAGCGTTTGCTAGTTATATATCTGCTATCAAGACGAATACCTTCTACAAGCAATCTGATTTGTGTAACGAAGAAGACGCTCAGTCATGGCCGCGCCCCAGCCTTTGCATGACCAAGGCACATCGTATGCACAAATGCATCTTTCTTACCTTCTATCAAAGCTGTACCCTAGATGCTTCGTAAATCTATGGTGAAACACTACGTGTCGAAAATCACTACTTTCACGTGGCTACCATTAACCACGTTTTCTTTTACGCACAAAAGAGGAGTCCGTTGTGGCACATGCCTAAGGCATCGTACCAATTACAATGATACACAACTACTACTTATCAAGAAGATGATGGTTCTGGAAAGAAAGTCGCGCATCACGAGGCGGGCCTACTCCCGATGTGGTTAGCCGGCGCGGGATTTAGCTTCAAACATTGCCTCACGATTCAAAGGGCTGCGGTGAACCCGTGCTTTCTTTTGCTACCTTATCGGCAACCCGCCTATTACCTTCAATCGTCACCAAGACTACATAGGCATTGCCATTGACCGGGTTCTATTTCTTTCCTAGGTGCACTGTTCTTAGGGCGTTACGAGTCTGACAAACCGCAATACTTGCCCCACCCCCTTCGTATGCTGCATCCTCTATCTTGAGACCAATCAGGATTAGCCACCTTCGTCACACGCAAGTCCAATCAATTCTGGACGCGACCCGCTCAATTGCGTGCCGTCTACCGACGTCTCTGTTACTATTACAGGAGGCTGACAGCAGCCTTCCATGTCAGGCCCAACTTCCAGCCCCGATTGGAATAAAAACGGTAGTCCTGCATACGGCACTTTTCCACGAGCATCAATCCACCCCGACGCTACAACCAGCAATGATGACAGCAACGAGAGTACTGCCGTTCTGTCGAGCAATGGAGATGGGGAGCTCTCACCAACATCCAGACCATCTCCAAAGCGCCAACCGTCACGGCACATCGAATTCAGAAAGTACCTGAAGCGACCTCAGCAGGAGACGCAGCGCACACTGAGCGATGCATTGAGATTCGCAAAGAGCAGAGAAGAGCAAGAGACCTTGTTGCCTGAAGAAGACTATGCCGGGAGTGATGGATGTTTCAATGGCCAAGGCCAACCAACAGTTGCGCCAACGCCCGGTACAAGTTCCACCAAGAGCCATCAGACATACTTCAATATTCATCGGTGAGTGGAAGCGCTCTATAGAAATCTGAAGTCCACTTCTCACAGTTGAACAGAATACGAAGACTCGTTCTGGCCGTAATAGAGGACCCTTACACAGTGGACCAACTCCGAGAACCACGTATGAATGTCCTCATCGTCAAACCACTTGTCGACCGTCTTTATGACGAGGACGACATATCCATTGTTTACTGTTTGCTCGTAAATCGCATGCAATTCTTGCGAGAGCAGCAGTTCCAGCAACATCACCAGACCGTCGATCTTACACGTGCCAATCTATGCGAATTGGTTGCGATGAAAATCTTGCGGCGACACGACGAAGAGTCTACGGGAAAAGCCGGCCTGTTGCTGCTGGCGCAGATCTTAGTGGCGCCATTCCAACCCTTCCAAGGAGCCCCGGAGGAGCGGTGCCCACCACGACATGCCTCCGATTACCAAGGTCAAGGCGATAATGATGGCAAGCTCACTGCTTTGGAAGTTGCCATTGTGTCTGAGAGCAAAGTGCTACTCTCAGGTTCTGCGAGCCAGAAAGTCATCGACGCAATCTATCGAGGACGCATTGTGTACACACCGACTACATTTATGGATATCATTCCAGACCACTACAAGTACAAGCCCATCTCGCTTTACGACCCAAGAAAGGCACCCGTACTGAACCAGTATCGGCTCATGGTACCAAGAACGCGCAACATGATCGAAGTCGTTCAGTTCCTCATACTATTGGCCCTGTACTGCTGGTGCATGTCGGCAAGGAAAGATCATTCCCTTACCTGGCCCGAGTTGATCTTCATGGTCTATGCTGCTGGCTGGGTGCTGGACGAGCTGACGTCATGTCTCGAACATGGATGGGAAGTCCATACCCAGGAACTGTGGGCTTTTCTAGATGTCACTTTCTCTGCCATATTCATTGTCTACATTTGGATGCGGTTCCACGGCTGGATAACAGGACAAGACGAGACTGGACGACAAGCTCTCGATGTTCTTACCGTAGCCTCACCTATCCTCTTCCCACGAATCGCGTTCAATCTGATGCCGGATAATATGCTCTTTATCGCCCTACGAGCCATGGTCAAAGAATTCACGGCACTGAGTCTAATTGCTGTGTGGTGTTTTGGTGGTTTCCTCTTGGCGCTCAAATGGCTGAGCATCAGCAACCCCGAAGTTGGGTATGAAGAATCACCGAACTCCATTACCATTTCCAAGTGGATGTTGTGGATCTGGTTCGGTCTCGACGGTACAGGAATTGACGAAGCGCCTGGCTTTCATGAGATCCTCGGCCCTACACTCATGGTCGTCTACGCATTTCTTGGTAACACCCTGTTCCTGACTGTCTTGGTGTCGATCTTGTCAAACACCTTCTCTAAGATCGCAGCCGATGCGACGGCTGAGATCCAGTTTCGCCGC
Organism: Bipolaris victoriae FI3; assembly: GCF_000527765.1. Lineage (NCBI taxonomy): Eukaryota > Fungi > Ascomycota > Dothideomycetes > Pleosporales > Pleosporaceae > Bipolaris > Bipolaris victoriae. The sequence continues at coordinate 61,898 of NW_014575388.1, forward strand.
GCTGTCCTGACCTTCGAAGGTGTCAAGTCAGACTCCCTTTTTGCTTATCGCCCGCCCTTTAACCTTCTCGCCTTTGTAATACTTCTTCCGTTGAAGTTCATCCTCTCACCACGCTGGTTCCATAAGATTAACATAACGGCAATTCGAACCTTGAACTTCCCCATTCTTCTTTTTATCACATATTATGAGCGCCGGTCGCTCTGGAAACCCATCCGCACACTTAACGTCAATGGTCCTGGACCTTCGAAACGCACTACCTTTGGATTTTGGCAAAGCTGGAAACAATTCAGCCCCCACGCTGATTTACAGGCTGTATTTGAGGAGGAGCCGCCCCAGGATGTGGTGACGCGGATTGAAGAGGAGGATGATCTCGAAGATGCCATCCTTGAGAATAGTTTTGCACCGACAAATGCGGTCGGCACAAGGAGCGTTAGTCCCGGCAGTGCAATGACGGGAAGGAGGAGGAGGCTGAGCAGTGTATGGCCTGGACCTAACGCATAGAGACCAGTTTTGGGCTGGGGGTATGAGCATGTGTATGAGGTTACGAGAGTGGAGCAAGATTGTGATTTGAGTGCTACCCAGGAGTTTTGGCGTGTTTTGTTCATGTATTCCAAAGTCATTAGGTCAGCTTTCTTCTAGTGCATCAACCTTGAGTTGGGTTTGGTTTTCACAAACGCATTGTTCTTTATTTCTTGCTCTCAAGTACCTGAGAGCTTCTGTTGTTACCCAATCTAGTAGATAGTGGGCATCCCCGCACTAACGCAAACAAGAGGTCTCAGACCCATCCGAGACTCATCAAGCCATCACCGTCACTCCCACCGTACCAGAACCGCAATTTCCTTACCTCAACGTGACTAATTCGAATTATCCAAGGCTTCACTGATTTCTTCTGTCTCAATTTCCTTATCCAAGATCCGCGGCCTTGGAAATCCTCCTCACGAGTTAGCGCGGCCGTGAAGGCGCTGACCGCACTTTGTTTGTCCGACGGGGAGCTCTAACGTAAGGCCCCCACGGTAAGAAATCCACGATAGTAGAGCAAGAGGGCCGAACCGTGAAATTAGATATACATTGTAGAGCCATTCGATTCCGCAATTTTGCTTTCCAGATATTCAGCATCCGGCGGTCGACCCCGCATACCTGGAAGAACAAACCTGCTACTCTCATACGCCCATTCCACTACATCCTCATCTACATCTCAAGGCACGAAAGAAAGAAAAAAAACAGACAAATCTCTTAGACAACAAATTTCATTACAACCCACCATGTCCAACTTATCCACTCTACAAAGCTACCCCCTCCCTTCTTCCTCGTCGCTCGCCGACCAGTTCGTCGGCAAAACGCTGAATGAGCTATCCACACCAGCTGTAGTGCTAGACCGAGCAATCATCAAGCGCAACTGCAATGCCATGCTCAACGTCTGCAAAGAGTTAGGGGTGGGGTTCCGCGCACACGTCAAGAGTCATAAGACGAAGGAACTGTCTAAGCTGCAGGTTGGAGAGGAAGGCACTGCGAATTTCATTGTTAGTACGATTATTGAAGCGGAGAATTTGGCGGAGTTGGTATTGGAGGAGCAGGGAAAGGGGAGGCAGGCTAGTGTATGTTTCTTTTTTTTTGTTATATTCTATTCTTCATTTTTTTGTGACGATGTTCTGCTCAGCATAAGGCTGTCTTGGGATACGGAATTCTGGGTTTCTTCCATTATCCAGCGCCTGCTTTGCACTCATCATTCTCGAAGAGAAGGGAATCGTTTCACTGACGTCACATGTGTAGATCCTCTATGGCGTACCGATTCCGCAATCCGGTATACCACGCCTGATAGCTCTGGCCGAGAAACTTGGACCGCGATCTGTTAACCTCATGATCGATAACCAGGATGCATTCCTCAAGCTTGTCCAGCATCTCGCTGCATCGAAATGTCAAGTCGAGTTGGGCGTCTTTATCAAAATCGACACAGGCTACGAGCGTGCGGGCATCAAGACGTCATCTCCATCCTTCCCAACCCTCGTCTCAACCATAGTTTCAAAGACGCAAGAAACAGGATCCAAGTGCTTCTTACAAGGTTTCTACACTCACTTCGGCCACAGTTACGCTGGATCATCTGAAGACGATGCAGCCTACGGGTTGATCGAAGAGCTAATCGGGCTCGAGGCAGCGACTAAGGCCGTGCCGGCGAGTTTCGCTGGAAAACTGGTGCTGAGCGTTGGTGCGACGCCGACTGCCACAGCAGCCCAGAACATGCTTTCCAGCACTTCCCCACGAGTTCGCGAGTTTCAGACGGTGCTTTCCCGGCTGCAGGCCCAGCACCTCGTCGAACTGCACGCAGGCGTGTACCCGTTGCTCGACTGCCAGCAAGTCGCTACACACGCGCGGCCACCCACCTCTTCATCTGCCAAACCAACACCAGCATTCCAGCCGCTCTCCAAGTCCAACATCGGCATCCGCATGCTGCTAGAGGTGACAAGTGTGTACAACGAGCGCACCAAACCTGAGGCACTCGTTTCAGCCGGCTCTCTCGCCATGGGCCGCGAGCCCTGCAAGTCGTACACTGGCTGGGGCATCGTAACGCCTGACCTGGGCAACTCATCCGCCAAGCACATCTATGACGAGCAGGCAGGCCGGACGGGCTGGATAGTCGGGCGCATCAGCCAAGAACATGGCATACTGACCTGGGAAGGTGACAGGGGCGCGTGTAATGAGTTGGTGATTGGGGACAAGGTCATGGTTTGGCCGAATCACGCTTGCGTCGCCGGTGCAGGGTTTGGATGGTATCTTGTGGTTGATTCGGAGGAGCGTGGTGAGACGGTGGTAGACGTTTGGGTCCGATGGCGGGGATGGTAAGGTATCTACGCACATGTATGTAGAAACTTGCGAAAGAAAAAGAAAAAGAAAAGAAGATGGGAGTGAACCAATATTTCACTACTTAGTACCACTCGGAGCATTTTTTTTAATATATGCCGCATGCCCGCTCATGCGCAATGGTTTTTTGTTTTGCGTCCGGGGGCTTTTTTCCCGTCCCGTTTTAATCCCTGCATCCCTTCTTTTCGTTGCCTTGGGTTTATATGTCTTTTAACATACTATAGAACCACCGGGGGGCACAGACATATGCGGCCGACCGGAGATGGGGGAGAGATATCAGGGGTGTCACCTCCTTCGTTTCTCTCATCTTACGTTACCAGCATGTGACAAAAAAAAAAGCCCGTCATCTTAAACTTCCCAACCCTATATCATCCCGGGATTGAGATTCATAACGCCTCAGTCAGCAAAGTGCATGTTGCTTTGTAAACGGGTGGGGTTGTTGCGCTGACACTCAGGGCAGATGAGAAAGAAGATCCATGTTTGTTGCTAGCGGCAAAGCTGCCTGTCTTATTCTCTCGTACTAACAAAACTACCGCAGTAACAGAGCAAAATGCCTGCCTACCTAGGCAGGCAGGCATTTGCTCTATTCACTTCACGCACACCGTGTATGATAATCCCCCTCAAGGCTTATTTTCCTATTTCCCCTCCCTCGCATCCCCATACCCGAAATCCTACTCTATACCCCCCCTTGCCTTCAAGATAAATTCTCATCTCGCAAATCTCTAGCGCGGTAAATAACCACAAAACCACACGGTGCATGTTTTGTTAGCCGGGAGGGAGGGGGGGAAAGGGAAACAAACCTCGCAACCCTCATCCATAAAGTTTCCACCTCGTAAAAGGAGAAAAAAAAAGAGAGTTTGTAATACTACCAAAACATCAAGATCTGCATGCGTTACAATTATGTTCGATTTCTACTACTTACGAGCTACTATATCACTCTTTGAACGTCTTTTTTTCTTTCTTGAAAAGCCCTTACGACTCAAGAAAACGCCCTTTGCCCGTTACACCACCAGCCTACCTTAAACGCCATCCCCCCCTCTCAATCCGCACGCCCCCAAGCTAAACCCCCCTCGGTCTCCCATCCCGCGGCCCGGAAGATGGTTTGACAGGTGGCATATCCCCCCTCCCGTGCCTTCCCGATAATAGCTGAACGGGGGGAACGATATATGTAGACCTGAAACAACATCTCCCACCTCTATTGTTAAGCTTTTTTTTCCCTTTGTTTTGTCGGGGTTGCGCTCGAGGGAAAAGGGTCTAGGGGGGTTAAACGAGACTAAAGACCCCCCCCCCCCCCNACCCCCCGGCGCACCTGCAATGATGGGAGAAAGCGTCGTTAGTTTACCTACTGGGCCTTGGGAGGGGACTGGGTTGCAGGGAAGGCGATGCGAGAATGGCACGTGGCAGGGCGGGAAACGAAGGTGATGAGGGGGCGTGGTCGGTAGACAGGTATGTAAGGGAACGATGTGTTGGCAAAGGGCAGTGGGAAATGGGGGTTCAGTGAGGGGTTTTTTTTTGCGGCACAATAGGCTTGAGGGTGGGTGTGTTCGCTTGCGCGGATGACGGGCTGTTTTTTTTGGTTTGTTTCTTTGGTTGGTGGTGGTGGTTGGTCATTGCACGAAAAGGCACAGTCATTAGGCAAGTCACGAATGTCCTTTTTTTTGTTCGGTTTTTGGTGTGTTTGCGAAAAAAAAAGGCTTTCAGGAGCCGACAGGTCTAGTAAGGCGCCACAGGCCCGTCCCTCGTGCGGACCTGGGGCCTGATGACGTTGGAGGAGATGCAGGTGCATGTGTGTGTGTGTGTGTGTGTGGTGGGCTGGGGTGTTTCAGCTCGTGAGGTTATCCGTGGTGGAGGGCTGCGATCAGCAAGCTGCCGGCAGGTTCTCGGCGCGCTTTTTCACGAGAGCGACAGAGCGATAGGACGGGATTTGTATGGGCTGCTCAGGGCGGAGGGCAGCGTGGAGATGCAGGCCGTTGCTTATTCGTGTCCCTGGTCTGGTGCTGGCGGCTGCATTGCATCTTCTAGCGTACTTGTTGCAGGTGAGGGGTGAGACGAAGGCAAAAAAACAAGCTGGTGTCGGGGGCAGAGAGAGTCTGGATTGTCTGTATGGATGGATGTACATGGGTGAATGGTAGGACAGCGGAAAAGAAGAGGCACGTGGGTGTTGTGGTCTCGTATAGGTACGCGGCCTGGCGTAGGCGTGAATGCAATGCCCTAGGAGCACTCGACGCACGCATTGTACTACACACCACGCAGCAGAGTACACGGTACAGTACCGTATACCAACCACTACATACTACATACTACTACCCTACCCATCTCGTGTGGTGGCGAGACGGGTTTCCCCACCCTGCTTTTGGCTCGTCAGCCGTCACGGGCACTAAGGAATGCAACCAAACTCGTTGGGGACAAAGCGTGCGCTCCACCTGCAGACGCTCCTGGCGCCCCCCAAAGGCGCTCCCCTGTGGCCGGTGACCTGAGCGCTGGCGAACCAACGCCGCCCTGGACGTTTGGGACCATGTTCGCCGTCCAGTCTACTTTCCGCCATCTCCGATACACGTCTGAACATTTCCATCGCTTGCGCCGTCCAACTTCCCCTCCCTTCCCCCCCACAATGCCCGGTCCAGCCATGTGTCGTTGCTAGTAGTAGGATCTTCCCTGTGGACGTCGAGCCAACCCACTCCCGCGCCAATTCCCCTTCCTCGCTCGCGCGTCCGTGTACTCTACACGCTGCGACGACGCCTTGGGCCGTGAGACAAGGACGTGAATTGGCTTTGTTGCACCACGCCCCGAGCTGATAGCCACCGCTTGGCCCCTGGGGGCCCGCAAATCTGCCCTTTAATCCTTACATCACCATGGTTCCCTTCCGGCGACCCTCCCAGAAAAGTCGCCCTAGCTTCGAAGACGACGACGACTCCTACGCATGGCAAGACGAGCGCGACAAACGCATCATGACGGCCACCTTCCCCATCCACCCCATAGCCTCCATGCAGGCCCCCTTTGAAGAGTCTATGCTCGATGCCACGGGCGAGACTGGCCATGTGCCCTTTGTAGCCCCGAAGAGAGGCGTCAAGACTCGGCAGCAGTTGCTGTGCAGAGACGAGACGGCTCTCGAGCCCTCGTGGAACTTTACCTACAGCTGCTACTGGCGCCAGCACCCAAAGGCAAAGTTCCATGCATTGACAAAAACAATTGCCCAGATCGTCTTCGGTGTCCACCTCTTGCATCAGCATCTCGAAAAATCCGTGGCCGACGTGGCCGACATTCTGCTCAAGCATGTCAACGAGCTCGACAGCTTCCTCCAGCGTGCCAACGACGATCTCGAAAGCAGCATGAAGGACATGCTGTTCCGCCACAAGTGTCTCAAGGTCCCCATGGAGCACGTAAACGAATTCGACCGCCTTCTCGAAGACCGCTCTTATCGCGCCCAGCTGCTTGACGGCAACATCGTAATCGAACGCACCATCGGCCGCATGTCCCAACTACTCAATGATTACCTCGTCGACATCAACGTATTCCGCGAAGCAAACCGGGAGCTGGACGTGTACCTGGCTGATGTTGGAGACGCTTGGACATATCGGAACGAGGACATCGGACGAATATACTCCGCCATGTGCGGAAATACTGGGGGTTGGTCGCAGTTCTTGCAAAGCTTGGTCGCAAAGGCAGAGAGATTGGGCGTTGTGCTGGTACAAGTCAGCAGCTACTGCAATGAGATTGAGAAACGCTGTGGTGCTGCCAGTCGCCGAAGCTTGGTAAGATTGTCCTGCCGTCTCTCAGCATCCTCCCTAGCCTGTCCAAGGTTCGGTTCGGGTTGGTTTTATTCCAGAGTACTGACCTGGTTAGATTGCAACGCGTACCTCATCACGGAACTCGTCCAACTCACGTGAGGGTCGCTCCTTCCGGAATTTTGCCAACAATAAACCTCTCCCCACACCACCTTCTGAACGCCCTCCTTTTCTGAGTGCTACATCTTCTGGCCGGGAGACGCCTTCACGACATACTACCGTAAAATCCAAACCTCAACACCAACCTGAAATCATCGACACATCCGACTCTGCCACCGAGACCCCGAAGCGGAGCCAAGATTCGTCCTCGTTGTCAGCCGTTTCCAGTGCTGACGTCCGTGTGCAACGCCAGAAAGATCAGAATGAGTATTACCAGGGGACTTGGTTTGCCGAGGAGGACCGTGGAAGAGTCACGCCGCTGTCAGAGTCCACCAGCACACCCCAGCTTCGAGGAAACCAGGAGAAGCCATCGCAATCCAACATGCACGACGACGAGAAATCCTCGCCAACACGACATACGGACACGAAACCAGATACCGAAGATTCCAGTCCTCCCTTGACCGCCAAGGACTCCGCCTACTCCTCCGTCTCCGACGCATCCGCCATGTCGCCAGCATATGGATCACCCCGCTCAGCCTCATCCATGTCATCACGACAAACCGCCCAATTCGGTCTCTTCCCCACTCGGAACCTCAGCACCCCCAAGGGTTCCATCTCCAGCAACCTCGGCAGTAACAAATCCCCCGTCCTCAGCTCCTCCGACTCCTTCCCCAAACCCGGTGATATCCCCAGCCGCCCTCACACCTCCATGTCCACCTACCAAGAGACCCCTGCCAAGCGCCTGTCCAAGCGGAGTAGCTTTACCTCTCTCAAGCGACTCTTTAGCAAGAAGAAGTCGGGCGATATCGGTCCTATCGCTGAGTAGTGATGATTTTCCTCCGCTTTCCCCAGTTTCCTTACTCATTTCTTCGTTATATTTCTGTGCAATTCTTGAAACCTCGTATGGCGTTGCATGGCTATATACCCCACCATTTGAAACCGCGTAACTTGATCGTTTCGTTTGCATTTTCAGATGCTTCTTTGTCGTTCTCTTTTTTTGGTGTGTGTCGCGGTTGGTTAAGTTGGCCGTCTTTGGCAGTCGACTGGAAACTGGACAAGTGTATATATTTTGTATTCTCTCGTTTTGCCATATTACTTTTATCATGAGCTATGCAGTGTGGAATTTGCCTTGTAGGCTGGTATTGTTGGCGTGGGAGATGCCGTTGCGCCAAAGACTCTTGCGGCTGATAGGATCGACTGTCTTGCCCTGCGAAGAGCAGTCGTTGGTGGTATTCGAGGTCGGCGCTGGTAATGCGCAGTATAATAACTGGTTCGAAACCGTTGCCTGATCAGTGGATCCCGGAAAAAGGAGGCTCGGGATGCTTTTGATGGCCGTGTATGTGTCTGAAGGCGTTGTGTTGTAACACACATCTCAAGAGTGCAGTATACACGGCGTAAGTAGAGTCAATATCCATAAACACATACGTTACTGGCTTTCTTTCTGTCGCCTCCATTTGTTTCAACTCTTGCAGCTGTTCCTCTCTGCTAGGCGGTCGTGAGGAGAGTGGTTCTGGTCGCGATAGGTGTAGAGGAGGCGCGAGCCTCATTGTCAATATCGTCTTCACCTAGCTATCTCCGCCTCCTCACCCCACCTATCATCACGCACTCAAATCCTCAACACCAAACTCCTTTCCATCGAGATACTGGACACGATAGGAGAAGTCTTACTGGTCTTTTCTCTCTGGGATACTCTTCTTTTTGTTTACTATCGCCATCTCCTGGCCATACCCATGGCTTGTCCGTCAGTCAACGCAACCCACAAGCAAACAAGAGAAAGCTCAGCATAGCGTCGTTGCTTGTACCTTGCATCATCTCTTTGTCTGTTTCCCCATCAGCATATCTTGCATCTGTTGCAGTACCATGCAGTCCGATCAAGACCTCAACGGCGGAGGCGGAGGCGGCAGCAGCGGTGGCACATCGAGGGCCTCCAATGCACCAAATACGAGTCGCACATCAGCAAGAACACCAGGCCGAGTGCCCAACTCTAAATCCTTAGCTCCTGTTGGCCGTGGTGCCTCTTCCATGCTCCGCACTGAGACGGAAATGGGCAGTGTGGGCGACGTCCTCATGGACGACTCGTCTGGCTTTGACAACACCCCTCGCCAGACACAGCGGCATCATGAGACCAGCATGGTGCCGACAGCCTCCTCAATATGCAACACCTCTAGCATAAACAGCGGGCAGTCTCACGGACATCCCTCGCCGTCTTCCGTACTACGATACCCAACCGCGTCACACCGTCTGCAGTATGGCACGAACGCTATGCCCCCAACGATGCCGATACTCTCTGGGCCACCGCCACTAGGCACACTGAGAAACCGATACCAAGGCCAGCAACGTTCGCAGTCGATAGCACATGCCATACAGCCTTACAGTGGCTTCTCGAGCAACCCGCCTCTTACAAGTCCGCCCCGCGCTTATATCCCGCAATCCCAGAACTCATACGCACACGTGGGTTCATACAAACCAGGCCCCAAGCCAATGAACCTCAACAGTCGGCTGCTGTCACCTGCCTTGAACAACAGTATACCTCTGGGTGTACAAGCTTCGCACAGCTCCGAGGGACAGGGGCCGTCAAATAGTGGCTACTACCAACCCAGCATCAGCTCTGCGCGCTCTTATAGTGATAGAGATCGCCAGACCACCCAACAGGGGCAACAGCATGGTGGTCTTGTTAATCCGCACAACTTGGGAAAAACAAAGAACAGGCGGCCATCTCAGTCATCCTCGTTAAGTTCCGAGGAGAGTCAAAGTCAGAGGGAGTTTCGTTTTCCTCCTCTTCAAGAATGTTCAGGCAAAGAGCAGTCGGAAGGTATGCGCAGTGATGCTTCCCAGCTCCATCGTAGTCGCGCGACAAACATACATGATGATCAACACTTCGAAGTTCCACCTTTGCCAGAAAATCATAAACAACGTATTGCGGTTGAATATGCTCGTTTCAAGAGGTCTGTTTCTGGTTCTATTTCTAGCAGTTCGACGAGATTGCGTGCTGGCTCTGATGCTCCGTCATACGACTTGAATTTCCCTCGCAGCCCTCAACATAGCACACCCACCAGAACATCTCACAAAAAGAGCGGCATGCAGGTGCTAAGGCCCGCTGATATGAGCCACGAAAAGGGCATCGTTTTCGGAAAGAAGGCTCCGGTACGGTATTACGAGTACAGTGAGGAGTTTCATGGCGATGGGCACGTTGAGTCAGATGTCAAGTCTATTTCTTCCAATCATGTAGATCATATCTATGCTAACCCTGAGGAACATGGCTCAACTGTAGAACAGGAAGGCCAATCAATACCGACGGGAATCGCATCTTCAGAACAAAGAAGCACCTCAGGACCCGCAGACATCGCGATAAGTAGAGAAGATCGAAACGAGACATATACGCCGGAGACAGCGAACCTCGAAGCCTCACCAGCTTCGTCTGTAGCCCCGCGGTTTACGAACAACTGGACACAAAAAGAAGCGGGATTTTCGACAAGAGGCGATACCAAGAGTCTAACTGAATGCCTGGACATGTCAGGGAATGATCAGTCTGTTCAGCCGGACAATCTCCTTACCAAGGAGCAACCTGTACCCAATGAACATGTCGTGGAATTGGTACATCCAGCAGAGAGCGGGAACAATAGCGGTACCACTTCATTGCAGACCAGCTTGGGTCTTCATATCCAAGAACCGTCATTGGGTGAACAATCATCCAACTCTTTCAATATACCATCGAAACTATCAGGGCCCTTCGCGCTCGAACTTCTCAGCGACTATACGGAACTTAAGTCAGCTTCCAGTATACCAATCAACCAAGAGGAATTCCCACTAAATCCAGATTCCCTTTCTTCTCCAGCAATCCAAGTAGCTGCTGTACCTGGTCCGTCCGAAGCCACAAATGCAATCCAAAGAGAAGAGTCACCCATGGGACGAAGAGTCAGATTCCTGATCCCTCAACAGATTGACTCGCACTCTGCACTTGTTGGAAACCCAGGCCCTACCGGATATCAGCACAACCTTGACATCACATGTTCTGGAACTCAATCACCACCACTTGTATATCCCCCTCGAGACCACATTGTCCGCTCCCAGACGACCCATCACCAAGCAGCTGTTACAAGCGACGCCGAGCCAACTTCGCATGCAGCATGGTATGGTCATGGCACTCCAGCTTCGGTACCATCGACAGGCGTCCAAGGCGATGCGGCAACTAGCCTTCACTTGAAGCATGAACGCAGAAGTTCAGCCAGCAAAGCCTGTACTGAATTCGCCCAATCCTACAGCTTGCCTTTAGCGCACTCCGACTTCGGCGAGCTGAGTGATGATCTAGCTTTGCACCACACTCGCTCCACGGGTGACATCTATCACGAAGCGAACGCGAAGGGTCAGTCTAGGAATGGAAGTGGCAGTACACCTGTATCGACCAGTGACATGTAAGTCTCTCCTTTTCTGCCAGGCAAGCACCGAAAAGTTGAGAGAGTGGACATCGGGACGCGGCGCACCGGGTACGCTTCGCCGTTTACAAACTGCTTTAGGCGGCGGAAGCTTGCTGCTGCTGCTGCTACTGCGTCTACTGATGAGGAAGAGGATTTATGCGTGCGACCCGTGAAGAGAGGGTGGTCTACCAATCTCAGGCTTGTGGCGAGGCTTCCGCGTGGGATGGTTGATTGAGTGGTTGATCGAGTGGATGGATAAGATGATCTTGCAAAGGATGGGGGTGGTGTGATGTAGATGAAAACTCATGAGGATGGTTATGAAGTTTGTTTTGGTGATGGTTTTAATGTGAGTGTTGAGAGTGCAGTGACGGAGGAGAAGATAGACTGCGCTTGCATGACATTACTTCCTACCCGCTTGCGCCTTCGTCTCCTACGCTGATGCCTTCCCAAATGCTAGAGTGGGAGGAAACTGCTTCCTGAAATCTTTTTTCCACAACCGAATGTATTCTCTCGGTGTTAACGTGTGAGAATTCATGAGCATTTGTGCGGGAAGCAGTATTTGGGCATTAAACCCAAGACAGCGAAACGATGCTTTGAACCTCCACTTTCTATACAATTTCTTTTGATTAATATCTTAGTAGTTTTCTAGTAGCCATTCGATACCCAGCGCACTTTTTTCAGCTATCGTAACATGTTACTCAGGACTGTAAAGAATAGCACTATATATTGAAAATGGCTCCTCAAACGCACCACACCGTTACAAGAGCGAAATGTGCTGCGTTGTTATGTAGTGAGTCGTCGTGTTTCTTATTTAAAGGTTTAATAGATCGAAGAGAAAGATTTTTTCTGTTTTCATCAAGTGCCGAGGTATGGTTATTGTCAGAAAATGAGGGCGGAGGGTATAGTGTAGTATCACACGGCAAGCCTGTAGAGACTTCCGGACAACTATTCAGCATAAAGTCCACGTCGTTTATGGATGAGGTCTTGGGTATAATGATTGGCTGTATGAAAATGTGCAATGTGCGACGTCAGCAAGAATACCCGAATGAACGGGCGACATCACTGTGCGGAACGGTTTGGAGTATTGAATCATTTCATTTTCATATTCCCAGCTGCTATAGCTGTCCATTGCCACTTGTCTACTCAGACCCATGACACTTCTCCATATACTCTGCCCAAAAGCAAGCGCTTAAGCAGCGATGGTGACCTCAACCTCGACACCGGCCTCGATGTTGATGATGATCTGCTTGACGACCTCGGTGGGGGCGTGGAGGTCAATGAGACCTATTACAATTGTTAGCCTTGCGCCTGCACATGCCTCAGGTTGTAGTGCTTACGCTTGTGGATGCGCATCTCGTAGGTGTCCCAGGTCTTGGAACCCTCACCGCAAGGGGTCTTGCGGGTGGTGATCTTGAGGTGCTTGGTGGGCAGACGGACAGGACCCTTGACGCGGAGCTCCTTGTTCTTGGCACGGTCGATGAGCTCCTGGCAGACCTTCTCGAGGGACTTGACGTTGCGAGAGGTGAGGGTGATTCGGATCTTGTGGATCTTGGGACCTGCGCTGTGTGTGAGAACGTCGTCGTCGCAAATGTTACATGCGCGGTTCCTTACCCTCACCGAAGTCCTTCTCGGCCTTGTTGTAAGACATCTTGTTGGATTGGAGGTCGGAGTGTTTGTTGTTGTAGGTGCTGAGTGTAGATTCCAGTCACGACCTGGATCCTTGATCTCGGTAATGTGATGACTGGGGCGGCGTTAAAATTGGCGACGGCGTTCGTAGTCGTTGAATTCTCGCGCTTCGACAAAAATCACTTTGTGGGCGGCGACTGCCAAGATTGCGGGCGCTAGTGCCAGATCGGGTATCGCTCCCTTTTGATCGCGCCCCAGGCAGACCCATGAGCCATCATGACTCCATGACTAGGATAAAAACACCCAGATGTGAAATCCATAAAGACTTGCTTCCGACCGTTACGCCGCGCTTGTACTCCCCACTTCTCATTTATCTCCTTCTTCATACGGCCACCCGGAGTAATGTCACTACCCCACTTTGCTCCATTCCCCGACGCAAAAGTCAGAAAGAGCATACTACCCGAGGAATGGCAACTTTATCTCGACTCATGGTCTTCATTGGCTGAGCTATACCTGCGCCTAGGAGATCAACAATTTGTATCAACAATTCAAGAGAAGGATATGCTTACTCCATTTCTGACGTCTTTCTTCCATGAACTGGCCAATGACGACACGTTACCATCTACCGTAGCGTCTTTGCGAAAGAAGGCTTTCTTTCTATCACATCGGCTGCTTTCAAGAGACGACATCCCAAATGCTCTCCTCAGCTGGTCAGCCCTCTCTGATCTCTGCCATGTCTACCCGAAGAGCGAGCAACTTCGCACACTTCTACAGGGTCTGTGGAAGCGAAAGGGCGCAACTATTGAAAAATCACTCCAGACCGCCAAGACATCATTGATCAGAAATCTGGAGTCGAAGCGACCAGAGGAGACCGAGAGCACTCTTGATAGGGTAGCGCCCCTTCTCAGAGCCTCGACTGATGCGAGTCTCTTCATGCTTACCGGATCCGACTTTCTAGATGCTCTTTTGGCAGCGTATCCACGAGTACCCCAGCCCATGCAGAAAAAGCTTGTGACAGTAACATATCTTGGCCTCACAGCAGCGTTGGAAGGCCTTAAACCAAACTACTCGCTTCTTTCCGATCATCTATATAGTCTAAAGTCTAGCGAAGAACAAGAGCAGAAGAAAGAGGCAGGAAAGAAAACACTAGTAGCAGATCTGGTCACAAATACGCCGTTCTTGGAGAAGATCAGAGACAAGGCCACTGCTCCAGAAGCGTCAAGAGTGAAAAATACGGCAGCGTCACTCAGTGCTTTCCGTCAATCGGGTATTGCTCGGCCTAAGAAGTTGATACGACGGAAGACGAACAAGGGCAAAGCCAAGGCAACGCAGGATGAGTACGGTCACGGGGCTTTTATCGGAGAGATTCATGTTCACCGGATGAGCATGATTACCCAGATACAAGACCTTTTTCCAGACCTCGGTGCTGGATTTATTGTGAAGTGTTTGGATGAGTACAATGATGATATCGAGCAAGTCACTGCACACCTACTAGAAGAGTCATTACCACCGCATCTTGCCGAAGCGGACCGTAGTGAGAAGTTGTGAGTTCTACTTGTGACAACCACTTTGGACTCGCCATGCTTACAAACTATAGGCCTACTCCCACGACACCATCACAGCCGCTTCCACCTCCCCGATCAAGTCAATACATCCCTGAGCGTCGTAATGTATTCGATGATGATGATTTTGATAAACTTGCTGTCGATACATCCCGCCTTCACATTGGTCGGCGAGGCCAAGACCTCAGCGCTGATAAGATCCTCTCTGACCGCAGCAAGACGCCCGCCAAGTCGTCTATCTGGGCCGCTCTAGCAACCTTTGATTCAGATGACGATGAGCGAGACGACACCTACGATGTTGAAGATGTCGGTGCATCAGTCGATACCGCCGCGCTAGGACCAGGAGAAGACGCTGATCTTGGCGATAAGAACGAGGAGGCTTTGTTCCGCGCATACACCATGACACCCGAGCTATTTGGTCGCGATTCAGACACTAGAAGAGGCAAAGCACGAACTGCTCTCAAGAGCGAGACAGGAATGACGGATGAAGCAATCGAGGGCTGGGGGATAATGATGGGACGAAATCCCAAGCAATTACGGCGTCTCGAGGCGAAATTCTCTACTTTCCAGGGCCAACAGCGAGAACTACAGTCAACGGCATGGAGGGAGAGCCCTGCAGAATCTGGAGATGAAGCTAGTGGCGATGGATCTGGTGGTCGCGGAGGAAGAGGTGGCGGGGGTAGGGGCAGAGGAAGAGGCCGTGGACGAGGCGGAGTGGGTGGCGGGAGAGGCGGTGGTAACGTCGCTGGCCCTAATGATGACAAAGCAACGCAAATCTCGCGGCAGAGAAAGGAAGCGAATAAGGGATCGAGTGCAAATCATAACCGCAAGGCGCAGCGAGGGAAGAAGATGGCTAGAGCAGGCTTTCCAGCTAGCTAGTTCGGGATTGACATTGTTAGCTGTTCTAGACTTTTGCTGTGAGTTCAATCAATCTTGTTGTGCGAAACCATGCTGTGTTCGATAGCCAGTCTTCACACGACCAAGTTTCATGATGCACTGCAATCCTCACCCTGTGCTGGCTGCTGCAGTTCATCGAAGCTCAACATCCATTACTTTTCCGAGATCACCCACATGTTCTTGCTTACGTAGGGAATCTCGGGTCTTTCCGTATCTGCAGCAATGTATTGATAAGTATATGCATTTCAGCCTCTTTGTACATACTGCTCTAGTATCCTTTTTCCAAGGGCACCCCTCTTAGACAGTCTCTAAAAATATCCTATTCGAAGCACAGCAAAGAGTGATTCGTTTCTTGTCCCCAATTGTGAGGTTGCAGGCTGTGCCCAGCCACGTGATGGGTAATCACGTGAAGTCTTGTCTGCAGTCATGTTCTGCACAGCGCCTGACTAGTAGTGGGATGGATTTGTTTTAGCACAACCAGCTTCCTAGCACACAAAAATGGACCTGATTTCCTATTGGCCTGGTCTTACAGTGAACATCGTCAGTTTGCGTTAGATAGAAAGATGTATTCTTTGGGGCCTGACTACCAGCGCGTAGGGACTTGGGCGCACGCTTTTCTTAATACAGACGTATCGATGCTATTCCATAAAAGATGATAGTTTAAGTGACAAGAGATCAGGGAATCTTTCCATTGGATTACTACTCCATGTAGAATAGAGCAGCAGAAATATATTCATGGTGAGCCTACAGGCTGGGCTCACCACAGAATAGCGTAGAACAAAAGAAATATAAGCACCGAAATCAGCTCGGCAAGCAGTGTTCTCCAACGCGACACAATCTCAATGCATTCCATCAAGCCAGCCGTATGTCAGTATTCCTGGTATCTTAATCATCCTCAGTAGTCTAGTTGATACACATTCAATGGGCCGTTTAGTGTGTACTTATTTTCAGGACGCATGGCATAGTAGGGTATGTTCACTCTTATAGCCTCGCTTCCTGTACGTCTCAGGTGAACCGTTATTTCATCTGCGTAGGCTATTGATGTGGCCGACGGAAGCAGCCAACTTTATCCTTGCACTGAGACCACTATCTAGCATACCGTTCACCAGTGTTGACTAGTGAAGGCTGAGACCAGACTATTATGGAGGCTCAGCTCCAGCTGAAATATCCGAGCATTGCGCGGCGGATATAATAATAGTTCGTTTTCATTCATCTCCTCCAGTCTTCCTAACATCTCAATCTAACCTAAATTTATTTTACAAGTCTTTCGCCATGGTCGAGTGCGCCAGTAGATACAATCTGATCGATTCGTCTACGTCGGAGTCACCAACAGAAACTTCAATTGATCTGAAAGACCCTCATGCCAGACCTATAAGCCGCCGCATGCATCATGGCAGGTTGTTTTGGACTGAAATCTGCTGGCGCTTGATGGCTACTCTGGTATTTAGCATTGCTATGACGGCCGTTCTTTACAGTTTCTCATTAAAGGGCGTCCTCGGTCGTTGGGAGAGACGCTGGTTCAGTGCATTGGCCATTTTTCTCTCGTCGCTGGTGAGCCTGAGCACGGGTTCGCTTCTAGGCTTATTAGGCAGCATGATTCGTTGGCCTTTGCTAGCACGTAAGCTCTACACAGCAGTTGATGTAAGGTTATCTTCTATTGCAAACATCTTGTTATGCTGACAACCTAGATTAGGTCGACCTAATTCTAGGCATATCAAATCCAACTGGGGCTGCTAAGCTCATCTGGATACATACTGTGCACAAAAGAAAGTGGTGTGTTACCACAGTAACCGTTTTGGTCTATTTACTCGCCAATATCATTGGCCGGCTTAGTGTCGCTGCATTCGGATTGACCTTTGATTTGAACGAAGAACAACGAATAGAGTACCCTACCAGTATAACTAACTGGAACACAAAAGACTGGGTTGATGACTCTATACTCTCGAGCGATCACGGATTATCTGATTCTGATATTGGGTTTTACTTTCTTAATGAAAATCTCCGTAAGTCTGAGAGGAGTACTAGATTATATCGGTGAAAGTGCGTGTTTAATAACAAGAACAGAACGTACGAAACTGTACGCAAAAACAGGCCTTGGGATCGTGCCTGACGGCTTCTTCGATTTCAGCAACTCCTCCACTTATAATATGACAAATATAAATGGACAAGGCTTGAATCGTGTGGTTGAGGGAGAATACGTAACTTACTCGTACTATTTGAGAGATTACCGCCGTGAAGAAATTACGAAATCCAATACTAGTGTGGTCCACAGTTCATCCAGGTGTTCTGGGGGAACTATGTCGCTACGTGAAAACCAGGAGAGGGTGGTCGATTATGGTAAGCACAATACGACACCGATGCTCCAAATCTACTAACCACAAATCCTTCATTTAGGTGACGTTATAGATACTGCAATATTTGACATTATTCTGAAAACCATTTATATGATGGAAATAGATGTAGAAGATAATATTATATGGATAGCTCCCCTGAATTATTCAGAACTATATGAAGATTCAGCTTGCGCGACAACATATAAGGGCCACCACCTATCCTATAATTCCTAAATTCTGACAATAGAAACTTCAGATCTTTATGCTGATTCTTACACGGACCTTGAGAAACAAAGCAATAGTAGCGGGGTACTATTCGAGTGTTACACGTGTACTAGTCATAATAACAGCATACCGGGGCTTGGGCTACTCGAATCGTCCAACAGCAACACCTACAATGCTTCAAATCTTCTCCATCGAGTTGGTCATTTTGACTACAGGTGGCAAGAAATAGGGAAAGACACTGTATACGGTGTGAGATCTTACTCTGATAGAGAGTATGACGAACACTTCGCAACCGGGCTCGGCACTGTGCTCCAGCAAGATGGAGAGTCATATTTTAACTCAAATGTTAGCATTGCATTCCAGGGAAAACTGCAGCCTGCCCATCTTGCAGCACGTCTCCCTATTCTCGCCATCTTAGGTGCTGACATGCAGCTGCCAAAGGTGACAAAAATCCCAGGCGCATCTGAGCGACTATTCATCGATGTCAGATTGAAAGTCAAACTCAAGGAACCAATTATGGTCCTCTTTTGTATCTTTGGAGGTCAAATACTGGCTATCGGCGTTGTTCTTTTCTATTGTAGGAAGGTTTTCATAAGAGATCATACCAGCAGTCTTTCTATTGCCAGATTGCTGAAAACGACCATGGAAGACGTGGAAGGAATGAGTACATGTACGGGCGAGGAACTTGCCGAACATCTAGATAGCAAGGGTGTGATGATGAGATATGGAACACGGCGGAAGGGCGACAAGACGTTGGAGGTAGATCTCTGGGACGATGTCGAGGAAGATTTCCCAGATGCTATATATTCATAGGAGATGGTATTGGAGCCTGTGTTATCGGCACTCATAATTTGAATCCCGAGTTCAGTAGGCGAGTATTGGCAGCCTTTACACTATTCCGTGTTGCAGAGGTGTCACTCTATTCCATTCCAACGTAATCTTGGAAATGGCATCTTCACACACACACGCACAAATGGACAGCGCTTGTCAGACGCCTTTGGTAATTTGCTTTGTTTTTAGACACTCCTTTTATCTGTTCGGCATGATGTGCTTGTTATTTACATATCTGAATCGCTCGCCTATACAAGAGGCAGTGAACTAGTACAAGGATTGCTTGGATTTCCGTTGCTGTGAGCTGCCTCATTTCCATATATATATATGATTTTGACCTCTCATTACAAATCGCGGAACATGACGGATCGCATGGGATTTTTCGTGAATTTCACGAATATCTGATGAGGAGTTACAGATGTTTCTACCTACAAATGCGAGTAAAGAGAAATCTTCCTTCCAAGATGATAAAAAAGACGTAACCATGATGCGTTGTGTGCAGATTGTAAACTACGCTTGGCGCACGACTAGCGCAGCGTCACTGACCTACCGAGCTCGAACGAGGAAAGGCGGCGTCATGTGCCGTCTCGCGCTACCAGTAATTTTCGCTTCAATACATCGGATGAATCGTTCCACATTCTGACATCAAACCAGTAAGACATCGAATGTTTTCAGATCATCTTCTTCAGTAGTATAGTGAATACTGTGATGGTTGTCAACTTTACTTGAATCCGTTTTGGGAATACGGCCTACCAAGCGTTTTAAATTTGTCATTACGGTGATGCATTCTGCAATGCAGGAAAATAGATAAAGATATCGCTAGTTATTTAAGAAGTTGATGCTGTTTTAGACGTCAAGCAGGCAGTTTGCTGCGCAATAATAACCTTTTTTTCTACTGTAAGAGGCTAAGCTCCTTGGGGCAAGTACTTAGTATGCCAGAGGTTTATTTAATGAAGAGCTATCTAATCGACTTTCTCAGTGTTTGTTTAACTGTAGAAGGGCTACTTTAAGTGTCTTAACGCGTTGTCTGAGCGCCGCTTAGACGGTGTATAGATTCTAGATGCTCTAGGGATAGTCACTCCACAAGTTTCGCAACGCTAGTCCCACCCACTCCACCAACCACAACCTTCACCACCACTTTGAATGCCCACCACGACCCCGGTGTCGGATCGGACCTGATACAGTCTCCTTCCTTGACAGTGTACGATATCTGATCAGGGATGGGACGAAGTTTCCTGTCCGCGTCGCCCTGGAGGCGACTCCGAGTCGTACCCGTATCGACGTCGTCACACGGATGAAGCAACAGGGTGGTATGAACAGTGTCTTTGCAAGTATAGTAATACATTGTACTTGCATTCGTAACTTAAGTTGAATAAACTAAGCTGTTAGGCTATATGCCTACTTCTATATATTAAAGAATATGTCTTGCTGATTGTTGAGTAGTGTAGGACTCGATACCGAGCGATTTCTGGTTGGCTACTGTGCCGTATCCTGATTGGCTGTTCAGCTCACTAGTAAGCGCTGTGGGTCTTGCTTAGTAATGAGCAGTGGCACGGTAGGAAGGATTGCGGCACGGTGGCTTAGGTTGGATCCTCCAAACTGCTGGCTGCCGCTTAGGGGTAATCAGCGTGAACGCGTTCAGCGTGAGCGCAATCGTAGTATTCTTATAGCTGTCCGATTCTGGGGTCGTAACAAGATATTCCTATCGCAGGCGATTTAATACTCTCAATCGCTTCTTTAAGTGGAGTTATGGTAGGATTATTACGTATTGAAGTTGGAACGGTAGACCGTGTTTTGATGTTTCAACCGGCTCAACAATAGATTATCACGCAACCCTAGTGGTCATCGCCCGCAGCTGCTTGGTCTTGCCGCCGCACCCTCTTTAGCCTGTTGATCGTTTGTTCGTTGTCTCGACCTGCACTCTCATCATCGCTAGCTGGTAGATGCTTAGAACCAGATCTTTGTTTTTGCATTATGGACCCCCTCAGTGTTACGGCCAGCATCATCGCGATTCTTCAGCTTTCAGCTGAGGTGCTCAGCTACCTAAACGACGTCAAGGATGCCTCAAAGGACCGCGAGAAATGCGCAATAGAGGTATCCAATCTTCACAGCCTTCTCTTCAGTCTAAGGTTTCATTTGGAAGAGGCAGATGCCAGCCAGTCATGTTATGTTGCTGTCCGAAAGCTCGCAGTCGAGAATGGACCGCTGGACCAATTCAAACAGGCATTGGAAACACTGCAAGTCAGGATGACTGACGGGAGTCGCCTGAAGAAAGCTGGTAATGCGCTCATGTGGAAGTTCAAGAAAGGCGAGATTTTAGAGATTTTGGTTCGAATAGAGCGCCTGAAGACACACATATCGGCCACGTTGCACATGGATCATTTGTGAGTTTCTACATTAGTACCGCAGAGCAACATAGCTAAGATATACAAGCAAACTTTCGCAAGATCTCAAAGATGATACTAAATTCGTTCGGGAGCATGTATCTGTTGTCCAGTCTGGGGTAAACACGATTCAACAAAACCAAGATTCTGCAAAGCACAGCAGGCTTCTGAACTGGATATCGGCCTCGGACTACCCCGCTCAACAATCGAGTATCATGAAGCATAGGCAGGAAGGAACTGGACAGTGGTTTCTGGATACGTATGAACTCGCACATTGGATCAATGAGAGCAAGGCTACACTCTTCTGCCCAGGTATCCCCGGAGCTGGCAAGACTATGATCGCAGCTATCACAATCGACCATCTACTAAATACAGCCCAGAACACTTCACACGGGGTTGCTTATGTGTACTGCGACTACAAAGCTCGAGAGGAACAAGACATTTCGAACCTACTGGGCGCCATTCTCAAGCAGCTAGTCCAGAGCCAATTATCGACGGCGGATTGCTTAGAACGATTGTATCTGAAGCACACCAACCGAGGAACTAAGCCATCCCTCGACGAGATCTATAGCACGCTCCAAGATGTGGTTGCATCTTATCAATCTGTATATATAGTGATCGATGCATTGGATGAATGCCATGGAGGCACTCGTTGCCAGTTCCTGGCCAAACTCCGAGATCTTCAGGCAACACACGATGTTCACTTGATGGCCACCTCGCGATTCATCTCAGATATCGAGGATGCTTTTAGTACAGGGCCAAGTCTCGAGGTGCAGGCTAGCAGAGAGGACGTCAAGCGTTTCGTGGCTGGGCAGACGCATCGTTTATCTCCATGCATACAGCAAGACATAGAGCTGCAGGAAAGAGTACAGGAGAAGATAGCAAATGCAGCGGGTGGCATGTGAGTAGGCCATACAATCAAGGTAGTGATGCGCACTTACGCAGCTATAGGTTTCTACTTGCTTTTCTGCATACAAATTCGCTGCAAGGCAGGAAGACCACAAAACAGGTGAAAGAAACTCTGGCCTCACTCAAAAAAGGGGCAGCTGGCCTTGACGACGCGTATAAAGGGACACTTCAGAGAATCGACAGTCAGCTAGAGGTTGATTGTAGATTGGCTAGAAAAGTCCTGTCGTGGATCACGCTCGCCAAACGACGGCTCACTACCGCCGAGATGTGCTGCGCTCTAGCAGTAGAGTCTGGGGAAGACGAGATAGATCCAGAGAATGTACATACTCCTGGGGACCTGGTCTCCGTATGTGCTGGTCTTGTCACAATTGACCAAGAGAGCGATATCATTCGTCTCGTACACTACACTACACAAGAATACTTTGAGAGGACTGGAGATATGTGGAACCCCAGAGGCCATGTGCATATCGCTACCACATGCCTTACGTATCTGTCGTTCAGCGCTTTCCAGAGTGGCAGCTGCCTCAGTGACAAAGAGTTTGAAGAAAGGTTGCAGCAAAATAGCTTCTTAGACTATGCGGCCAAGTATTGGGGATGCCATGCGAAAACCGTCGAAGTAGAGGTCGCCGCTCGTGCCTGTGAGCTCCTTCAAGGGAACTCTTTTTCATCAATTGAACAGGTTTTATTAGCCTCCGACTACAAGCACGAAGGGTATAGCACAGGTTATTCTGTTCGTACACCCTTGCACTACACATCACAGTTTGGACTCGCTAGTATAGCCGAGAAGATGTTGTTTACTATGAATGTGCCTGTTGCAGAGGCGCTAAACGCCAAGGATAGCCGGGGATACGCTCCTTTGAATTATGCAGCAAAGAATGGCCAACTTGAGATGGTGCAGTTACTGCTCGATAAGGGCGCCGATATTAGCGCCGACGGGGGAAGGTTCAGCAGTGGCAATGCACTGCAAGCAGCTTCAATGAAAGGCCACGAGCGTGTGGTTAAGGCACTAATTGATGCAGGAGCTGACATCAATGCGTGGGGTACTAACGGCTGTGGCAACGCGCTACAGATAGCGTCGTACCAGGGCCACGGGCAGATCGTTAAGACGCTGCTCGACGCCGGCGCTGAGGTGAACGTAGGCGCCGACGTCAATGGCGGAAGTCGAATCTACGGTGATGCACTCTACCACGCTTCAGCTAGAGGCGACGAGCAAGTGGTCAAGCTGCTGCTCGACGCAGGTGCCGACGTCAACACGCAGGGTGGAAAGTACTGCCATGCAGAGGATGGAGATTTCGACACCGCACTGCAGGCAGCCTCAGCGGGAGGCCATGAGCAGGTAGTCAAGATGTTGCTGGACAAGGGTGCTGACATTAACGCGCAGAGTGGAGAGTACAGCAACGCACTACAGATAGCTTCTAGTGGAGGCCAAGAGCAGATAGTTAAGATGTTACTAGACAGAGGCGCGGATGTCAACGCACGTGGAGGACGTTTTGGCAATGCGCTACAGAGGGCTTTAGTAGAAGGCCATAAGCAGGTAGTCAAGATACTACTTGATGCGGGCGCTAAGATTGATATGCCGGGTGGATACTTTGGTAACACACTACAGACAGCGGCGTATGGAGGTCACGAGCAGGTGGTCAAGATGTTATTAGACAGAGGCGCTGATGTCAACGGACAAGAAGGACATTTTGGCAACGCGCTACAGGCAGCTTCAATACAATGCCATGAGCGGGTGGTCAAGATACTAATCAATGCAGGCGCTGAAGTTAACGCGCAGGGTGGACACTTTGGCAATGCATTAC